>NC_056732.1:408971352-409276352 GCF_019279795.1 Protopterus annectens
GTGTGAGAGAACATCACACATCAATACACAACATATCTACACACCAGTACATTGCTGCAAAATGGACTGTGGAGCGTGGTGTGCAACCCATATTGGGAACACATTGCAGTTGTTTGAGAAGGTGGTATATCTATGTTGGTGAAGGGTAGTAGGCATATATTGGTATGTAGGTTTGGTTGGGTGACAAACAAGACAGCATACAGGGCTGGTATATGACACATGTGGTGGGTAAACACTGTGGATGGGTAGTTTCATTTGGAATGTGGAGGCCATTGAGCCCCCATATGGGAACAAAGGGAACATGGTGCCCACCCATGGACAGTCAGGACAGCATCTACATGGTCATAAAGGTGCCTGGGCTGTGGGCTGAGCAGGAGGAACATGCATGTCTAACCTTGTGTATGTGTACTGCATGCCTCCAGGTGATGTAGCACATACCCCATGTCTCTGTGGAGCTCCCTATGCACCAGACCCTGGACCTAACTGTGGGTGACAGACATATGTCTGTGTGTGCTCCTGGGGGGGGACACCATCCCCTGAGGTGGTTCCACATGAAGGTAGTGCCGGAACAGTAGATAATGAGGTTTCATGGTGGGTCTTGGATGTGATGTGGCCTGGTAACATGTCCACATTAGGTGGGAGAGGTGTTCCTGCTGGCAAATAACCCCTACACATACTGTTGTGTCACTGTCATGGAACATATGTGGGTTGTAATAGTCCACACAATCCCAGAACATGTCCAACAGCATGCATAGATATCCCCAATAACACAGAATGGCAGATGTGTAGCAATCACATAGCAAGCATACCACATGCATATGTGGAAACATAGTGGCAGTGACAATGGCATGCAGGTGAAATACTCTGTAACAGCCCAGCAACTCTAGTGTCCCCACAGGGAGCATGTCTATAAACACATAGCAGAAAGTGTTGTACAATACAATATATGTCCCAATGGTAGATAAACTGGAGACATACCACTTGCGTTGTGTGAACATTAAGTTGGAGCTGATATGGTGGCGGGAGACTGATATGTGTATTGTATTATGGTAACTGTGCCATATGAGTTGCTCAGACATATTTCCATCTTTATGTCTTTCAGGGACAATGGCACACCCAAGGAATCCAGCATACAGTGCCGCTGAGGATGACATCATACTCACCAGCCTCATCCAGCACTATCAGCTGCTGTTCTCCAGGACAAGCCATGACCAGCATGAGTGCACCGCCATGTGGAATGATGTGGTCTGCAGGGTAAATGAGGTAGGCATGCACAGCTGTATGTATGAGCCGGTCCACTATCATTGTGGTGATCTGCTCTGCCATGTACATTGCCATGCTGCTGCCATGCGGGGTGACCACCTTGCAACAGGGGGGCCATAACATCCATCCCCCCTCACCAGAGTTGAGGAGCTGCTCATGAGCCTGGTGGCACCTGCCCACCCACAAGAGCTACAGACCTATACAGTCATGGAGGTGGGTGCTACCCACACACCAGACATGGAGCATGCAGGTAAGGTTCCAGGGCATATCAGTAGACCACTGTTGTGTATGCATCTGTACAGGTAGATCATGCATATGTGAGATGTGGAGTCTGTTGCTGTGTAGTACTGATAATCAGTTGTGCATAATCTGTAGTACTGTGGACTTCAGCTGTTGTTTTACTGTAATATTGCACCCACCCTGTAGCAATGCCACAGCTGTGGCCACTGACATCAACTCTATCTCATCCCAATGTAGGTACCTCTGGGATACCAGCAAGGCAGCGGCCAGATGCTGGTGAGTATGGTTTAAGGTCATGCTTGGCAATACACTGTGCATGTCATAGCTAAGGTGTAGGCCATGTACACATCTAACACACCTACCCATAATGCATGCTGTACATGTTCACTGACAGAGCACACACCTCACTAATGGGATTACCAGCCTCAAACACATGCAATACACAGACTATCTCAGACAACTGTGGCTACACTCCAGTGCACATTGCCCAGGCACAGCTGACATCTGCCTAACATACACAGCTATGTCATACACAGAGCAGTTGAACATGCTACACATAAGAAAACCCCACTCCCTCTGCAAACACATGCTCAAGGGTCCTAAACCTCATCAGCACATTACACAGAACATACTGGAGGGATAGGGCCCTGTGCTGGGGAATTCCTACATTCTGGAACAGACTACCCATTCATGTCAGGCAATGCTACTCATTGGTCCTCTTTACAAAAACACTTGACAACTGGATGGGAAATAGGGAATTCACCCTGGGTAGTATGTCTGTACCACAGCCTGACAGGGGCACAGGGGAATAACATTATTGGGTGGTGCATGCTTGGGAACCCCTGTGGCTAGGCTTATGTAGGCCCCAGTACCAATAGACTAGTACTCACCTATGAACCTATGTGTACCATAGGCAACATCAGCCAGGGCTCAATACAGATATGACCTGCATAATGGTGGGACATTGCCAAAGCCATGTGTTGCAATGTGTTCTGATGTACCAGCACCATGTTGGGGAAGTCCAGGAAGTTGCAGTTATGATACGTGTGCTACACTATCCACACCTCACTCCAACCCAGGGATGACATCCCCATCTATACAATGCTGGTGCCACTGTACACCTGCATGTTTGCCCTGCATTGGCAGGGAATATGCCAGTACACATGGTGTTCCTAGTTTGGGATACTGCAATATGACACATGTGTAGGCCACAGATGTCGAGCATTTGCAATGTAGCAGGAGATGGTGAGAATGTGTCATCCTGAAACACAGCAGTGCACTGGAGCGGAGAGACAAACCCACTGAGAATGGCTGTATCTGCACACAGTCAAGGTCATGAAGTGTGGCAGACATAACTCTGACTCCATGGCACTAGTGATGGTACTGTATAACCTCCAAGGGCTGTACACGTGTTTAGCATGTAAACATGCAGGTTTGGGGAACATTTGCAGGCCTGACAAACCAATTACTGGCTCATGATGATGGCCCATGCTACTATACACTGCCAGATATTGTGACCGCAGTAGTACACATAGCAGTTATTGCTACACACCATCATAATATGTGTGTGCACACATATGCACCCACAAATGGTATGCATCCCAATCAGCATCTGCACAACTGACACATATGGCTCATAATGCAATTGAGTGCCTAGATCATATGTCACATTTCAGGTATGTGTAGTGTTGCCATATGCAGTAGTGTTGCACCATGGCATGTCATGGAAGAGAGTGCCATGTCAGTAATGGTCTGTACACTCACCATAGGTACAGTACATTGTGTCTGTGGTCAGTCTCATGGTATTCTATCACTCATACATGCACCACTGATGATGACATCTGTGAATATACATCAGGCATTCACAAAACACGTGTCCACATATAATCCAGAAACACACAGTGGCTGTGAGCAGCAGAGGAAACATAACTCCCGGTCAACAAATGTTAAATAAAATAAATACATAAATAAATAAAACTGACACACAGATACACATCCTGCAATGATGTGTACACCTGTGAGGTATGATGCACAGCACATGCCAGGGTGCTGAACAGATGCACAGCAATGCTGTGGACATGGGTGCAGTGTGTTCCAGGGGGAGGGCCATCACCTACTAACAGAAGCCATGCATCACAGCCATGTATAATGTTGGTAACGGGGATTGACTAAAGTTGCACTGCATGCTGTTGAGCACCACATGTCCTGCATGCTGACGTGTGGAATTACAGGTCTGTGTTTGATAATGTACTGCACCATCACCTGCTATTGTGTGTGTTATGGGGGGGCTGGAGTTTTTTGTAGGTGCTGTCTGGTGGAGTGTATGGGTTGTCATGTATGTCAACTGCATGTGTGTATGTCTGTGTGTGAGGCCATGTTTGCACAAACACGTGTGTGTAGGTGTGTGTGTGTGTGTGTGTGTGTGTGTGTGTGTGTGTGTGTGATTATGCATTGTTTAGCAGTGATGTACAGGTCTTACAGTCTCTTCCCTGTTTTCCCCTCACAGGTGACGAGGTGAGCTGGGTCCCTCCCACTGGGAATCTGATGTCACTGATACAGACAGTGACTATGAGGATAGGTGTAATGAGCCACAGGCAGGGTCGTCAGGGGCTGCCACTGGGCCACCAATTGACATCCCACAAGTATCCACCCCATCCATGCACACAGTCACACTGCCTCTACATACCTCATCACCATTGACCTTAGCTGAGGGACAGTCTACAGTTGGTATTGGCCAGGACAGTATAGTATCTGTGGCACATGTGTCAGGACACAGCAGCCATAGCTGGATGTCCTGTGGGGTACCACATAGGCAGATGTTCAAGGGTGCTCATTAGAGCACTGCTGGTCATCATGCCCCTGGCAGATGTGCCACATGTATATCTACCACACGCATGTTCAAGGCTGTCATGGAGGCACAGGCATGAATGGAACAGTACACCAGACAGGGTCTAAGTGTGCAGAGGGCTCATCACACCTCTGTAAATGACAGCATCCATGACCTAGCAGGTGCCATTCTTAATTACACTGAGGTCATGGATAGATGGTGGGGTGAGACATTGGATCTCATCAACAATGTCATGTCCATGTGTCAGGACAGGGCTGGATGATTGTGACGGCCACGTGGACGTATTCCAGCAACATCAGCAGCTGGAGGTCACCGTGAATGTCCCACCAGTCATAGCTGCTCCCGTAGTGGCAGTACTAGCCCCAGCACTGTGGGGGGGGGGTACTGTCCACAGACCGTCATAACAGACCACATGCCCATGGCTCTGGCCAGTACCAGGAGGGACCTGGATCCAGTGGAAATTTGTCAACCTCGGGGGACAGTACCCTATCTGGCTTTGTACCTGATACTGCCTGTGGCACCCCTGCCAGGCACAGGTCCTGTGTCCATGGCCGGAGATGGTGAACTGCAAACCCTGCCAGGCACAGTCTGCAGCTGTCTCACAAATCCCCGTATAAGGCAGCCACATGACGGAACTGTGTGCATGCAGACACACACAAGCACACATACACAACAAACCCAGGGCAACCACATACCTGCACACATGACATCACCATTGGCCCATAACACTACACAGCCCCCTCACACACACAAACACACATTGTTAATTGTATGGCTCAGCCTAGGCCTGTGGCAATCCAACAACACACCCTGTGCATATGATGATACCTGTGACACATCCTGTCATCCGTAACATCGATGCTGGGACAGGCTATCATGGTGCAGATGCACAGGGTGACTGAACAACAGTGTAGCAATAGAATGCTGTGTAGCATGTTGTCAGCAGTAAAGTGAAATGCTAACATCCTGGAAGGTGTAGCTGTGCAGCCATGATGCATTATAGCTGTAATTAACAATGTTGTATTGTTTTCACCATTATCTATTCTGATTGTGTTGTGGTTGTCCATGTGCCACATGGCTGATGGATGTAGTGGTGTCAGCAGGCCTTCTACAGTGGACACCAGTAAGTGTAGTGGGTGGTACACATGACATGGCTGGGTACAACACACAGAGCCTTTGGTTTGGATGCAGTACAGATACAAGACTGTACACATGGAGGTATGTCCCCATGCAGGTAACACATCTGTTGCCCATGTAATCCCACCAAGACAGGATAGGCACAACCACACATTGGTATATATGCAGTCTGCTATTTGAATGACATTGAACATGCTAACAGCAGGGTGTATGTCCCTTTCCCCACTCTACTGCGATCCTCACCTCAGTAACATGGGTGTGCCAATGCCGGTGGCAGAGCCCTACCCTTAGGAGGGTGTGAGGCACTCTACTACTGTGAATGGTGTAAACAACAACTAACCAACCTGATAACATACACTGTACAGTATTACAGACAGCTATGTGGGGGATAGATGCAACAGTAACTGCAATGATGGTGGATGTGTCCACAACAGCCACACCCAGTGAGTTATAGCAACCCCAGTATTACTGCACACCTCTACAGTGTGGAGGAGGACATTAACACATCTACAACCTGTGAAGGACTGTATGTCCATGTGATGGCACCTGTGGAATGTTGGCATTTGCCAAGCAGTCCTGGGGGAAACATATTCTGTGAGTGGAGGTAGATCCCTTAACAGTGACACACATTCCTACATGTGGGATGGTGTACAAAAGCCTGCTATGATCTACATAGGCTGTGTGCAGGTCCTAACCCTCATGTACACCTGTCATGTTTGCATCAAGGAGGTATACCAGGTTCAGTCTGTAGTCTCTGCCTTTGACAAGTCCAACATTGTTGGGGTCCAGGGTTTTAAGATTACCAGTGACATTGGCCATGGGTTTATTGCTGATATGTTCCATGTCCCTGCAGACCGGGCTCATCAGGCTACTGGGTGGTAGTTCCCAGCTGACATGGTGGATTTGTGGTTGTCCTTGGCAACATTGGTGAATCCATTGTCAGGTGTAGGCCTGTTGAATCGTATGAGGGATCCCAGCTACTTACTGAGCCTGCTCAGGGGGTTCCTCCAGCATGACACTTCACTTGACTGTACTGCATGATATGTTACTAATGCCAGCCTGACATCAAACAGGTGGGATGGAGTACTGTTAACATGTACTGCCCTTGTCGTGTAAGGTCCTGGTTATGGGATCTGCTAAGGTTGGAAGTGTATTGCAGGCCAGACGTGTTTGGCTATGGGGGGGAACCTATCCATGCCAGATGTATGTTGTTTGGGTCTCTCAAACCCATTAATGGTGCATGTGGACATATATGTTTAGGTTATGTTCCCAATTTCATCTACAGATGTATGTCCATATATACCTATATAGCTATATATGGGTTTACCTTTGAAAGGCAGAAAATCATTTCTCCAAAGTGCCCTTTCTGCAAACCAAAAGGATGAATCCGTCATTTCGAATGTCACCAAAGTTCAAAACTCAGCAAATCGAAAAGCAGATTCGCTGATTTTTGAACTACAAGTTGGAATACATATCGTAATGCATCCCCCTGCATCCCCCACATCCCCCCTACTTTAATATTCTAACTCCGAGATCGCACTACAATGGGGAAAGGGACATTTTCCAGATCCCCACTATAGTGCAATCCGCACCCAAAATGCTGACTCTGCAATGAGCGAATGCATAGTGACATTCGCTCATTGCACATTGGTGCACTTATTCCAAGATTTTGCAATGTTGAAAACTTCCTTTCAACCTTCCAGCTTTTGGAGGGATGATTTTCTCCCTTTGAAAGGTGAACCATATTTATGCTTACATATGTACATATTTATTGCTGTATATATGTGGACATATGGATGTAGACATATATATCTACAGATGTATGCGTATCTATGTATATATGTGTGTATATATATATATATATATATATATATATATATATATATATATATATATATATATATATATATATATATATATATATATATATATATATATATATATATATATATATATATATATATATATATATATACACACACACACACACACACACACACACACACACACACACACACACATACATCTACATGGTGGAATACATTCCCCGTAGTGTTGAATACCTGGGCTGGATGATATGTTTGTGAAAACATCATGATTATGCATATCTGCCATGGCTTAGTGGTAAATCACTTTGTGTATGGTGTGCAGGGTCCTGGTTTTGAGCCTTGCAGGAGCTGTTCATTTTGTTGCTGGGCAGAACACGGGCCATTGGATACAGAGTGATTAAGGCACATCAAAGCAGTTGTAAGCAGGTTTGCACAGAGCTAAGCACTGCCAACTTCTGGTGACAGTAACCTACAGTCAGTTAGCTTCTATATTGCTGTGTAGGCAGTAAGCTTACTGCCACACAAACCCACTTACAACTGCTCAAAAGTGCCTTAATCAGTCTGTATCCAACAGGCCGTGTTCTGCCCAGCAACAAAACAAACAACTTCTGCAAGGCTCAAACCCAGGACCCTGCACACCATAGACAAAATGATTTAACACTAAACCATGGCAGATATGCATAACCATGATGTTTTCACAAACATATCATCCAGTTCAGTAATGCAACAGTACAGAGAATGTATACCATCATCTAGATGTATGTGTGGAAATATATTAATATGTAAACAGATACAACATATCTATATATGTAGATATATATAATTTCTAAATCTCTATACATTTATATAAATATATATGAACATATATACATGCAAATGCCTACATCGACACATATATGTGTCTACACCTATATGTCTACATATACACAGCAAGTTACATATGTGTACGCAGATATACATCTATGTAGGTATATACAGACATAGTTATTTATATGTAAGCAGATATATATTTCTATATCGGTATATATGGCCATACATCTGTAGATAGCAATGGCAGAGTAACAAACACACATATGTCCGCATGCACTGTTAATGGGGTTTGGAGACCCCACACACTATACATCTTGTACAAATAGGCTTCCCCCCACAGCCATACACTTACGCCCTGCGATACACTACCAAGTGTTGCAGAACCCATAACAAGGACCTGACCTGACATGACATGGGCGCAAGATGCTAACAGTACTACATGCCACCTGTATGATGTCAGGCTGGTATTGGTGACATATCATGCTGTACTGTCTGCCTCCCATAGGAAATGTGAACTGTGAAAGCCATCAACATCCCCAGGATATGGATACACAGATATGCAGATACATATATACATATGTACACACATACGTATATATATATATATATATATATATATATATATATATATATATATATATATATATATATAAAATACATATATATGGATAAATATATATGTATATACATGTAACTACACATACACATGCAGATATATGTACAGTACGATACATATGTAGAAGGTGCACACAATATGGAACAGCCACTATGCCTACAGTTAACACCTGAACAACTGGACACTGTATGGGCCACCTAATCAAATGACATTTATTGCCTGCAACATATACCCACAGAGAGGTCATAGGGAAAACACCACACACAGGTCTGCAGAAATGTAATACCTTTCATTGTGTACTATTACAGTTCTATATGCCATGTCATATAGCTGTTCAGACACTGACATCCATATACACAGAGGAATGCAACTGTGAAACAGTTATACTACTACAGTAGTCTGGAAAGGTTCACAACTGTTGCTGTCCAGGCCAAGCTCTTTGATTTGTACAATAGTGAGGACAGACTGTGCCACAGGATACCAAACTATCAAAGGTACGTAATGCTGGTGTATAGTTCAGCAGCCTCTATTTACACTCTGTACAACATAAGTAAGTGGTAAAGATGTCATGTGACCAAATGGGTTGTAACTGTTACATAATAAGGCATAACTGACACCATCACATGCACACTGACAAACAGAACAGTCTGTAAAGCAGGAAGTGGTAGGCTTGCATTAACCCACAAAATGTAAGTAATGTAAATATAGGTGAAGTATACAGTACTATACATCCAGATACCTTAAGGCAGCTCACCCCGATACCCCCACATATTTTAAGAGCCTAGGTCATTTATGGTGCTTCCCCCAATTCATTAATACAGGGCCATATACCACTGTTGCATACACTGGCCTCTGGAGTGCATAAGAGCACACATTTATCGTGTAGGTGACCCCCACACATATATGGCCCCAGCCCCACTGTATGTGTGGGGGATACAACAGAAGTGGACTGCTGGCTGCAATGGCAGTATGATGTACTTGCAGCCCACTATGGAACAACTGCCTACAGCATGTCATATGTGCAAAGTCTGATATGTAGTTGGAGAACAGAGGCTGGGACAGATGAACAGATGTAGAGAACTGTTGCCATACAATAAGCAGGTTGCTGGTGTTACAGGATAGTTTGCAACATACCCTTAGTCAGGGTATTGAGGTCATAAACAGAAATAGATGTAGCCATGTACAGATTGCACTCAACACACATACTGCCAGTGACATATCTGACACAGGACCTGTGTGGTGGACAGACAACACATGATAGGCACACCTCTGGCCACCAAGAGGATAGGCCCACAGTTAAGAGCTATGCAGACAGACTACATTCCAAGGTATAGTTGTTTGTACACACACCGTGTAACACCAGTGCTATACAAAGCATAACACAACTCTACTTACACTCTGTCTGTAGTTCCTGAACCTCCTACGGATATGTAGCTGCCCTGAGTGTGCAAGCTCTCTTGTAAGAGGTAGTGCTACTTGCTGTCTTTAACACTGATGCCCACACACAGGTAGGATGGCCATCACACAGGAAATGTAAAGGGACCATGCCCACATGATGTAGGGATTTATAGTGGGTGGTTGCCATGACTGTGGTAATTGGGAGTACTACATGTGTAATTATATATATATATATATATATATATATATATATATATATATGGCTATCTGGATAACTATATGTACATATATTTCCACCATATGATCTGTACATGGAGTGTAGCCCTACCCCAGCTCCTAGAGTCCCAAAGTCGTAGTGCAAGGGGATGTCAGGTATGTATAGCAGGAATATTAGTACACTATTGCTACTGTCATTGGGATTGTCTTCACAGACATGGTGTGTGTGGAAGGTCACATCTGCTTCTAACATGTGTGCCATTGGCTACTGACAGCCATCCTAAGGAAATCATTGTAATGTACCGCTGCTAGCATGTAATGGCCCTGTGGACTGCAGCAGAGATATTGGCCAATATATGTGGAAATTCTGACACACCCTGTACAGTCCAGAGGTATACACATAAGCCCTTAGTGCACAACATGTGTAACATGCCTGCCAATATGGATGTAGACAGCCATGTAGATGGGTATAACACATAATGACTGGTATACATTTGCCACCAGGGGTTATGCATTCACACACTCCTGTCTGGCCTGACACATAATGACTGCTGGTGCAGGGGTGCCATGGCCACATACTACCCACTAGATGTTGACATACATCTGTACAGCATCCCACTGCTCTGTCTGATGTACATGACTTTTAAGGGAGGCACAGCAGCAGTACATCTGGCAAGTATCTGCACATGACATCTCACTGGGTAAGTACACTAAGCTGCTAGGCATGTAACAATGCACTGTGCAGGCTACAGGCAGACTGGCTCAACACTGGCCTACATCCCCTATGGGGAATGCACATGTACCTGCATATATAGCAGGCTCCACAGGCATGTCACAGCACAGGGTAAGATACACCTGTGTGAAAGTGCATAACCACAACCAATGTGAACACAGCCACAGCCTCATATGGTAAGCTAGCATAATATTCCAGTATATGGACTATCTGTTCTACACCATCCTCATATGTGCCACTCACAGAATGACCCTACATATACTGGGCTGCTACACAGTTTGGTCTGATGGCTGTCTGTGTTATGGGACATGTGTGTGTATATGGCCATATGAACATGTACACCAATATGGGACCATGCAGTGGGGCAGCATGTAAAATCAGATAGGTGGGGAGTTAGAACAATGACATCTACCACAGTCTGTACACAGGCTAAAGTACATCTTAACAATACACACACTGCCAACATTCACCATAAGTACACAGACCTCAGTACTGTAAAATCATCCACAGAATGTCCAGGTTATGTCATGAAATATGACCCCTACTGTACATAACATGTGTAGCAGTCTGATATATCACTGGCTTGTTATCAGGTATGATGACACTAATTATGGTGTATGGCACATATGCACCACGTCATGCGCAACATATGTACAAAGGTTGACAGAGGTGTGGCTGGAAGCACATACACAGGGCCAATATTGACATGTTGCTGTGATACCCTCATACATTTACTGTTGTAACAGGGTTTGTTGCAACATATGTTCTATGAGGGATATGAAGTCAGTAACTGTCACAACCTTCACCATTTATAAACTGCAATCCTCACACTACCTTCTGCAGTCCACAGATAGATTCTCTGTGGCTAACACATGAAACCAAAGGCACAACACTGGCCAGTCTGCAGATGACCCTGCAGATGGGGATTCCTCATAAACATGGAACTGACATGGCAGGTATTGCAACATGTACAACAGCCATATCCAGACAAACACTGTTAAACCAACATTACTCCAAATGCAGTATAGCAGCACTTACAGTCTGTAGTCAGGTCAGGCACATCCCCCTCCTGTTTGTTGCCCTCTTTCCACAGTGTATGTTGTTAGAGGTAAATCCCCAATCCATCTGAGATGCTGTTTGCCAAACAACAGATCTAGTTCCTGCTCACAGTGAATGAAAAGGGCCAACACCACCATGATGTTCCTAGATATTGGAGTGTGTTTCCAGTCAGTTGGCTATGGGAATGTTACCACAGCTGTTCTACATGCAATCAGCGAGGGGAGGGCTGCAATCCGTGTAGATGCCATCAGCTGATCATGAGCATCACTTAAAATACACATGCTGCTGCCTAAGTAAAGCAAGAATGGGTCTCCACATCCACCAGGGAGGGGGTGGGAGAGGCAGACAGAGGCAAATACCTGTCAGGGAGGGGTGGGAGAGTAAAACTGCAGCATGATTGTGTCACACACCTACTAGCACAGATATTAAACCCCAGATAACTATGTAGTGCTATCACAGTTAGATGCAGTTATTGGATGTACCACATGGATTACCAGTTGTGGAGCACTAAGAACATATATGTGATGGTGAGTGACATCTGCAACAGGGATATGGTACATATAAGGTAGGTGATGTACATGTGCCTGTCTGCATGAACAGGTGCCAGCGTCAACACAGCCACAGTCTCACAGGGATGTACACACATTGACACACTTGGCAGGGCCAAGAGTACAACTCATCAGTAGTGGGATTGCCACAACACATCACTGTGCAGTTATCACATGCACCACATGTGTCATACTGAGGTTGTAAGGGCAATGATTATGAGGAGATGTCAGGCATTGGACAGCATGCTTCAGTATGCCCATGGGGGTTGTAGTGAGTGTGAATGTGGCCATATGCACCATACAACACACACACAAACACACTGGGTGCCAGTACTGACATGCATGGGTGCATGTCTGCATGGGTGTGTGGTGGTCAACTGTGCCAGCAGGCTATACAAGGGTAGGTGATGGGTATACCTTGGCATCAGGCCACATGACAATGGTCTGCATTGTGGCTCAGGGCTGTAGTTTCTGCATTTGCCCACACAGGTGGGTATTGTATCCCCCATCCAGTCACCTGGGTGACTATTGTGTGTGGCCAATGCTGTGCATCACCTGCCATGTATGTGTTCCTTAGTCCATGACATGGATGGTGTCTAGGATGTGCACACCTCCCACATGCATGTACAGTGACATGTGGAACTGTACCTGGGGTGTCTGGCCCATGTTGTGAACACGGATTATCATCAGATGTGCCAGTCTTGCCCACCTGTGGCAGGAACTGGTAATGGGCAGCAGGTTTACCCTGCACCTACATTGATAGCATGCTAACAGCATTCCCTGGTGTCAGTGGCATCTGTCCATACAGGGCATGTTGTCAGGCATGGTATGTCCATTGTGGGTCACATGTGAAGGCACCACAGGTGGTGCAGGTGTCCATTGGGGAACATGGGGGATGTGCACTGTCTGCATGTATGTGCATATTGGACAGATGGGCAGGGTGACATGCCCTCTGTAGCCCACTGCTATCACTCCATAGTCACTATCGGTGGCCAATATGCAGTGTACTACCCACATATTGGCTGTTGCCTAGGCATGTGTGTGTATGAGACATGGGTAGAGAGTGTGATCTGGGTAATACTGGGGTTGCTAACTGTCATTGCCTGGCCTTGATGTCACATGTATGGGTATGGCTTTGCACCCCAGCCTCTCAGCTATTTTACATCTGTTATCCCAGTATGGTTGACATTGTGATATATAGTAGGGCCACCATATAAGAAATATGCAAAAACCACTCCACATTGGCCACGGGTGTCACACACTCGCACCCATCTCTACACAGAATACGAATTACAAATGCACACGTCATGTCTTGGAGTAGAACTCCTGCCGAACTAGTTTATTACACTACAACACTATGCAGTTATAGTATGTGCCACAGACATTACTGGAGTATTTCTTTTCCAAAGATGTATGTCACAATGGATGACATCAGCAGGATTACCAAAGTAGGGCATTTCAAATGCACTGAGAGTGAGTAGCCTAAAATGCATTGCTCCCTACACAGACAGGGAGACACACTCAAAACATCCACAACCGACATGTGTGGGTATAGAACCCTTGACCAAGGTCTATATCACACTTCAGCATAAAGCTGTTGCAGGATGCCCCACAGGGATTACTAGAGAACACCTTACCCAAAGGTGTATTTCACAATGGATGACATCAGCAGGATTACCGAAGTAGGGTATTTCAAATGTACTGCGAGTGAGTAGCCTAAAATGCATTGCTCCCTACACAGACAGTGAGACACACTCAAAACATCCACAACCAACATGTGTGGGTATAGAACTCCTGACCGATGTCTATATCACACTACAGCATAGAGCTGTTATAGGATGCACCACAGGGATTATTAGAGAACTCCTTCCCCAAAGGTATATTTCACAATGGATGACATCAGCAGGATTACCAAAGTAGGGCATTTGGAATGTACTGCGTGTGACTAGCCTATAATGCACTGCTCCATAAACAGACAGTGGAACACACACAAAACATCCAGAACTGCCACACTCCAGCTGTACGCAGTTACCAGATGTGCTACAACCTTCCCAGAAGTGTATTTCTAGGTTGGTGACATCAGCAGACTTGGCAAAGTTGAGTATATGAATTGTAAGGAGTGTGAGTACCCTTAAAAGCATTGCTCTCTACACAATCAAACATACACACAATTACCATGTCTGGGGTTAGAACACCTACCTAACTACTTTATCACACTACAGCAGTACGCAGTTACAGGACACACTACGGAGATTACTGGTCTACAAACTTCCCAGAGGTGTATTTCTAGGTTGGTGACATCAGCAGTCTTTGCAAAGTTGAGTATATGAATTGTAAGGAGTGTGAGTACCTAAAAAGCATTGCCCTCTACACAGTCAGTGACAAACAGACACACAATTGCCATATCTGGGGTTAGAACATCTACCTAACGACTTTATCACACTACACCAATATGCAGTTACAAGACATGCTATAGAGATTACCGGCCTACAGCCTTCCCAGAGGTATATTTCTAGGTTGGTGACATCAGCAGCCTTGGCAAAGTTGAGTATATGAATTGTAAGGAGTGTGAGCACCCTAAAAAGCATTGCTCTCTACACAGTCAGAGACAGACAGACACACACACACACAATTGCCATGTCTGGGGTTAGAACACCTACCTAATTACTTTATCACACTACAGCAGTACACAGTTATGGGACACGCTACAGAAACTACTGGGCTACAACCTTCCCATAGGTGTATTTCTAGGTTGGTGACATCACATCAGCAGCCTTGCCAAAATTGAGTATATGAATTGTAAGGAGTGTGAGTAGCCTAAAAAGCATTGTTCTCTACACAGTCAGACATGCACACAAACACACTCACACACAATTGCTAATTCTGGGGTTAGAACTCCTACCTAACTAGTTTATCACACTACAGCAGTACGCAGTTACGGGACGCACCACAGAGATTACTGAGCTACAGCTCTCCCAAGGGTGTATTTAACATTGGATAACCTCCGCAAGCTTGTCATAGTAGGGCTATCGGGAGGAGGGGGTGTGCATGGGCCAGAACCCATTCATCTAGGGGTTGACATGCCACATGCGGGCACACACAGGGTCATATGTCACATGTACGTGTATTCAGCTACTACATGACTACTTCTTTGTATAGTCATGTTGCACAACTGGCACGTGCACCACATAGTCTGTAATGCTGACAGATACTGGTGACTATTATCTGCAGTGGGTGACATCTGCACCTCATGTGTTTGGGGCCCTTTGGCTGTGTGCTGGGTGGGACAGGGCTGGATGGCTCCTTGTCACGGTCACCCTCTTCCACACATCTATGTCCATCTGCCTTTGGCTTATTATAGTGTGTTGTCCTTACATATATGTCTGTATTCCTATCCACTGTGTGTGCAAGGCAGGAGTGGTGCATACTGACATGTGTCTGCACTAAGAACTGCATCTGCCAGATATGTCTGGTCCACTGGTGTTTGCAGACATGGCCTTCATGTGTTTAAGTGTGTGAGCATGCCCAGTATGACCTTTCAGTATGTTGTTGACTGACATTGCCTTCATTTCTCTAAGTGTGTGAGCATGCCCAGTATGGCCACCTGTATTGCATGTGTGGATCAAGTCTAGGTAGTTTGTACTGCGGTGCTGACCTTCGTGTTGTACACAGACAGGTAGCATGATGTGTCTGCAGGGTATCCATCGGTCAGTTGGCATTGACTGTTGCTACATTTCTGCATAGCTGGGGGGGACACCTGACTGTTTCTGCATTTCTACACAGGTTTGGGGGGTGGCCACACCTGACTGTTATGATATTTGTATGTAGGATGGGGGGCACACCTGACTATTTCTACATTTCTACACAGGTTTGGGGGGGCACACCTGACTGTTACTATATTTCTATGTCGGATGGGGGGAGGGCACACCTGACTATTTCTACATTTCTACACAGGAGTGGGGGGGGCACACCTGACTGTTACAATACGTCTACGTAAGATGGGGGGGGCCACACCTGACACTTGTACACATTTGCTAGGACTGTACTGGTATGTCGGGTACTCCATTTCAGTCTGTAGTCTTACCTATCGTGCTGGCTAGAGGCATACCAGTGTACTACAGATCTTAGCTTTTAATTATCTACATATTAGTTTTTGACTTTCTAGCCTTCACAACTGACATCCAGCTTCCTGGCCTGCTGTAGTCTGTCTGTGTAGGTCTGGAGGGGTTACCCATAGGCCTCATTCAGAGGCCATAGTACACTATTTGTTTGTATTTGTCTACACCTGTCCTGCTGGCTGTGACTGTTGTTGGGTATGTGACCCCCCCCCCCGACTGGCATGTGTGAGTCACTTACCTTATGGGTGCCCCAGTATTGAGGGTGGTGCTGCAGAGCTGCCTATGTCGGATGCACATAGTACACTCCCTATACATGGCTGAGCACAGGTAGTGTCATGTTTGGCATCCATTTTACTGTATGTGCGAGTCAGAGAGAGGTGTCCTTCCCTGGGTCCCTACCATGTCAGTGCATGTGCTATGCATTGCCTCTTTGCCAAGGCCAGGGCATACTGGGCATGCCTCCTTCTGCCTACTGGGGCAGGCTCAGGTTGTTCCTCCTCCGAGTCACTCTGTGCCTGTGCAGGCCTTGGCAATGGTGGGGGGCTGTGTGGCCCTGCCCCATGATGTTCCTGCTGCAGCTGTTTCCACAGGATCATACTGCGTAGCATGGCACATACAAGGACAATTTGGGTACATATAGTTGGTGAGTACTGCAAGGCTCCACCAGATATGTCCAGGCATCAGAACCGTGACTTGAGCATCCCAAACACATGCTCTATTATGATTCTTGTTTGTGCATGCGCCTCATTATGGAGTTCTTGTTCTGGTGTGTGTGCATTTCTGATGGGTGTCATCAGCCACGGCTCCCGTGCGTATCCAGCATCCCCCACTAGGTGACCGTGTGGGATGTTCCCATTGGCAAATCTCTGGTACAGCTGCGTCAGATGCCAGATGTGGGAATCGTGATAGCTTCCAGGGCAGCCAGCACACACATTCATTATTATGCCCTGGGCATCACACACAATCTGGCAGTTGATGGAGGGGAAGCCCTTGCAGTTGATGTCGACCCTACCCGCTCACCGGGAGGTGCTTTGATGCATATGTGCGTGCAGTCTATTGCACCCACTACCTCAGGGTATTCTGCTATTTGGTGGAAGAGATGCATATTGCTGGCCAACACCTCACGGTTGTTGGGGATATATAGGTGCTCACCGACATGTGCTGACATGGCAGCCAGGAATTGGTGGAGTACCCTGAATGCTGATGCCTGTGAAATCCCTATCATATCCCCAGTTGGCCTTTGGAAGGTACCTGTAGCTAGTATTCTTAGGCCTACACATACCTTGGTATCCACTGGGATGGGTTCCCCTCTGTTAGTTCTGTGTGTGAGGCGTGGCCGGCATAGCTCAACAATTTGCTGTAGAAGGTCCCTGTCCACCCTATAGTGCTCCACTATCTCCAGCTCATGTAGCCCTCGGTAGGTTACCCTGGGTCTGTACACTCTTCTCCGTCTCATCACTGTGGGTTGGTCAGCAGCATTTACGTCCTCACCACCCTCAGCCTCTTGCACATGCTGGTTTATGATAGCAAAGGCAGCCCCTAACCTTTTTTGTTTTGCTTTCATTTTGTAAATTTTCCCCATTTGTATACACCGGTGGTGCAGAGTTTTTGGGAAAAAACAAGGGGGAAAAGTGTTTGCATAGTTTATAGTAGTGTGCTGGGCTGGGTCTGCTGCCTGTGTAATTGGCTGATTCTGATACATTTCACCTGCCAGCTAAGCTAGTTCTCCAAGATTACCTTCCCACTGCTGTTTTCCCTTCCCATTGCCTTCCTGTTTAAGACCAGGGGCGTGCAGCGCAAACAGAGTGCTCAAATGTGCACAGAGCTGCTATTTCCTGGTTTACTTTTTTTTTTTTTTCCTTTAAAACCTGGTGCAAGGTGTGCAAACCCGCTTAGGCTTTGTAAAGAGTGCTAGGCAGGTTTAGGCAAACCCCCTAGCTTAGCTATGCTAAGCTAGGAGCAATCCCGAGCCACATGGCTCCAATCCGCTTACAGTATGCCTGACATACCCCCATTATGTCACCTATATCTTAGTCTTGCACCCAGCTATTCATACTCTTACACTGTTGGGACATGCCTCACATGCTGGGGAACACTGGGATTCACTATCCTTCCCCTCATTTGCATAGGATTGCCTGCTAATGCATAGTTGCATGTCTCACACTGAGCCTTCCCTCTTGGCAACCATTACTCACTGGCCAGGTTGTCTTCTGCCTGCCATTGACGTGCATGGCAGAATACTGATTTTAGTTAGAATGCTTATTTTAGGTTTATTTTATTATGTTCCCCCGATCCCGTTTGCGTGCCGCTGCCCTATGCTTAAACAGCCGAGATCGGTGAAAAAAAAAATAAAAGTTTTTTTTTTTATTTTCTTATTATTTGCAATGCCAGTGGCCTTATACTTGGCCATTGGCATGCTTCCTCAATGATATGCAGCCTTTATTTGGAGCTGTCATAGCTCTGTTTTGGATTTTGCAGAAATGTACTCGCTAACTAACAGATAACATTTCTGCAGATAGCACTTGTCTTGCACGGACTATTGCAAGCTTCCTGGATTGCAAAATCACCTCATTTGCATGAATTTCTCCTGCAAATCAGGTGATTTGCATACTAGGGCTTAGTCCGTGCATGATTAGTGCAGGAGCTCTCATGCACACCCCTGCAGGCTGTTCCTGGATAGCACGGCAGATATATTGCCTGCTAGAGCTCCTGCACTAATCATGCATGCCATGCAGGGCATAGAGAATCTGTGTGAATGTCTTTGCATAATGGTGCCATAGTGTTCCTCCATATTGTTTCCTGTACTTCTGCATTTGTACTGCACATGCTTATGGGACATATGTTCCCATACTTGGACAGTACATCAGGCTGTTCAAGAGAAGCAATGGAGAAAAGAAGATCTCCATTGTTATTTTTTTTTCTTTTTCTTTTTTTACTATAAAATCTGAATCTGGACAGTTCAGAGGTATGACAGTCTGCCAAGACAACTCAGAAATACAAGGGAAATCAGGTACATTTCTTTAGTTTTAAGAACATAACTGATTTTCTTGTATTTGGTCTGCCCTCCATACAGACCTCTCAACCTTTCAGCTCAAGAAATGTGGACAGAGCCTTAAATAACAGGGGCCAAAGGCCCCAAAATAGGGACCGATTGTAAATGTTGCTCCTATAAACTTAGAAAACTGCTAGAATAACAGGATTTGTGTTAGTGTGGATTGCCTGAAGGATATGAAATCTGAAACTCAAATGCATGTAATTATCTAGTGATTTCAGTCCTCAGCAATTTATCAGAAAACCACAAATCCTATGAGGAACAGACTAAAAATATGAGGAAAAATCTGGACCTTCTGTGAAAATATGTACAGTTGACAGGTATGTGCCATGGCATATATCAATAGAAAAAAGTCTGGATGCTCAATGGTACTTTTTTCTACTGGTATATGCTCGATTTACAACAAGCACTCTGATTGGGCTATCCAATCAGTGTGTTTGGTTTGAATAAAAATTACTCATCATTGTATAATATAAAGTTATGCAATACTCATTTAGTACAGATAATGTAAACAAAGGATATGAGCAAAGAATGTACAGAGGCAGATATAAAGGCTATATGCATACATGGGTAGAAAACAAAATTAAACAAACCTGGGCTTCAGACACCATATGGATGAGGACGCAAATACATACTATACAACACTTCCAACTAATACAAGCTTTAAATAAAAAATGAAGAATTACCAGGAGTATAAAATTGCCTGACAAAAAAAGAAGTAAAAGCATTACTTATTTGTTATGACAAATTGTCAGTTGTCTGACAACAGAGGAAGCATATATACTATTTGCAATATCATCAAAACAGATACAGGGCTGCAGAACCATCAACTGTAAAATTAGTACAAGAGTCATGAATTGTTTGAAAGAGTCATCCCAAGAGGAGACGTACGGAGGACAATGGATCATATATTAGTCAGTATTGCTAAAACAAGTGCTTTGGAATTCTTTACTCAAATGTTCTTTCAAAAAAATTATTTTTTTTTCTTGAAAATAGCAAGGTTAGACAGGCCTGTAGAGTCTTGCAGTAACCTGCTTGGAGAGGCACAGGTACGTTTATGAATTTTTTTTGCATTTGGCTAATGAGAAGTGAGGATGGATTAGCTTGAAAAAGGTACTGAGTGGAGGGAGTAATGGGTATGTTGTAAAAAGAATTTGTTAGCTGGGGGTCTCTCCTCGTCTAGCAAACTGACCCACCACGAATGTTAGGATATTAAACAGAGGTTTAGCCCATTCAGAGACAGGAAGTCATTTAGCCTTTTGACTAGAGATGCAGTGATGCTCATTAATCTTAACTAGGTGAATAAATCTGAATACCTTTTTTTTTCAATTATTTGAATGAATGCAGTGTTTTTACCAGAGATGGGTAACACATACTCAACTCTAGGAACAAGTACGTTAGTAGCAATAGCCTGACAAGTTTCAGTGGCAAGGAAGGTAAAAATAATGTAGGCAATTGTAAGTTGTAGCAGTTATTTGAATGTTGTCTTTTCCATGTGGTTATGAAAGGTACAATGATTCTAAGATATTTTTGTTATGTAGTAAATGGTGTCATAGTTCCACAATAGCAATCATTTGAAATCTCTTTGCTTCACTTTAACCATTCCTCTCTAGCTGGTTTGTATTTGCTAAAATACTGACAATTCTGCACTCACTCAGTTACATTAGTCAGTTGCTTGCTGTAAACCTCATCAACTACTTTGACAGTCTCTTTAAAGAGCTATGAGCTATTTAGATTTAAGGTGTTGATCAAACACAGATGTGATGCTGAAGTAATCATCAGGGATCATTCCATCTGTAATATGTCTAGATTCTTCTTTTCTTTACGTAGCAGCAAACTTCAAAGTATACATTAGTTAGATAAAACTGCAAAATGCTTTATGATTGACCAAATACAATATTTAAAAGAGCACTAGAATGACAGTGACTTGCTTAATTTAATTGACTTTGAAAAAATAAGAAATGTCACCCTATATACAATTCAGATCTGTTACCGATACAGTAGCTGCATCAGCCTAATGTCTCATATGATTAAAACTTAATCCTAATTTTTTAAAACTCGCCAGGATCATACTTGTTTAATTTTTTTGTAAAAATTATAAGAACAAATTTTTTTTTCTAATCTTAAGCCAACAGTCTTGAATATTGAAGTATGTTTGTTTTCTTATTAATATTTTATTATATCAGCTACTTTTGTAAATGCGGCAGTATATTTTTCTTTTCTGGCAGTATGCACTGATAATAAATAATATTAATGGCCAAGTTCGGAATTTTGGTTTATGCACATAGAAGTTATATTATTAGTTATTTAGAATGCATCATCTCCATGTGTTCCTGTTTTGCACTTTGCTGGCTCTTCAAGCTTCGGCAGCCCATCATATTCATTTCCTGTGAATGCTATTGCCTAGCAACAACAAAAAAACACTACATGTAGAAGAGCAAACAACCTCTTAATGGTCCTCTTTTGCTTGTCTTTAGCATGCATCTCTTTATCTGCAATTCACAGTCATGACCTTCTTGTGATTCCAGAAAATGAACATGATTTTAAATTGTTTTGTAGATAATTAGTAGCACAGCTCAAAGGTCTTTGCAGCAGTTTGCTCTCTTTAAAGGCATATATACTACTGAGCACTGCCTAGGACATGGGAGACTTGTTTAATTTGCTTTATTACTTCAGAAACTGAAACAGACCTTCAAATGTGCACCATCTAAGATGTAATATGCGTCTCAGCCATCCTTTAATAAGCAGTAAGTCTGAAAGCAAGTATTTGTGCTGTCACTCAGATTAAAGCTATAATGTTTCAAAGTTATATAAATCAAGGGAATACATCCATTCCTTATCTCAGTATAATTATATGATTTTCTCAAATAAAGCATTAGTTGGTCATAACTTGATTATGCGCATGGATTTGCAATAAGCAGAAAACTTGCTTGCCTGCTTTCAGCAGTTCTATATTTTGCATATTGTTACCAGGCAGAAAAAAGGACAGGAAGCACAACTAAAATGTTTGATTAAAAAAGTTTGATTGATGTTGTATTTCGACTAAGATCAAGACTGCAACATCCTGGAGAATTTGCCTTTTTCCAAAATACCGTGATTTCAGAGTTATAGCTAGCAGGGATTTGCTTCCCCCTTGTTCAGGATGCCGAATACTTTTTAGCTGTATTACTGCAAGTTTCAGTTTTTGATATTTTAATCTAGGCTGCACACCCACACACACTCCAATGGGCATTTTTAATGATAATCAGTTCATCTAAAACGTGTTTGTAACGAAAGAGGAAACTGAAATACTCTGCAACGCTCCACAGAAACACATGGAGGATATGTAGACTCTTCTCAGTAGGTTCAACATCCAAGAACTGAACTGGCAAACAAGTAACATGATGTAGCAATGCTAACCACTTCACCACTATGTTATCCTTGGTAAATCTCACAGATCTCTTACTTAATCACTCTTTGTTGAAATTGCATGCATTTCTGGCCGCTATTTCCACTGATATTGCAATGTTTAGCACATTGGCTTATGTTAAATCTTTTTTCTTCAGAAAACAGTCTTTCCTATGCTTTTGCTTTACATATCACAAACAGATCTCTTCCTTAGCGCACTTTACAGACCAGCTCTAAACTGACAATGATTTGCTAGCATGCATAGTTTTGCAGTGTACTGATATATTAGCTTCTAAGTTGATTTCTCTTACAGAATCTTGAATAATTTAGATTACACTGCAGGCTTTTGACTCAAATAATTTAGCAGCGTCTCTGGAATGTCCTTAAACAGGTTCAAAGCAGGTTTATCCACTGCTGGGAAATTTCACAGTATTGATTCATTATGCTGCCTATCACACCTAGTAGGATCAATACTTTCTTTTAATTTTTACCTCTATTCACCTCTCAGTAAATTTCTGGTCTTTATAATCTGATCGATGTCCACAGAGCACTGAAACCCTCACAAATTCCACATTATGCCATTTTGTGTCTATCTTCACACTCAGGACTTTGTTCCAGTGTATTTACTTTGCCCCTTACAGTATACAAAAGTAACTACATAACTGTGTTGAAGACAACAAGGCTACTGTATATTTATTTGTATGTATTAGGTCATGCTGTTTACTTTTTCTATAATACCATTCCTTCTGCATGCCAAAGCTGCTATGTATGAATCACTTTTCTTCATCGTCATTTCTGTAGATATTTTCCCCTGTAAAGTCAGTATTTTTTATTATTCAGAGTTGATAGTTTTGTTGTTTTGAACTGCTTATGGATACCATTAGTAATCAACTTTCCCTGTTATCTAAAATGCTTTCTTTAAATAATCACTTGGATGTAAAGCAAGACTTTATAACTAATAATCATTTTTCTATTTTATGCACAAATGCATGTATACTCCCTTTGGGTAATTCATACAGATATAAAAATAACTGTATAAAATGTTGCCTTCTATAATCAGTATGCAGCCTGTTGTTACACGAAAGATTACTTTATGTGGCTTTACTTAAACTGTTCATGTACACATCACTAATTAATTTCTTCTTACAAGAAAAACATGGGCCAGATTCATAAGGGTTACCATAAAATGTACACTTTGAGTACACTTTCTGAATTCAAGAACATCCCCACAATGCTGTCTATTCACTCATAAAGGTTATACTAAATATACCCATAGTGTACACTTTGTGGTAATCTTTATGAATCTGGCCTATCATCTTGTTTTGCCCTGTATAAAGCATTAATGTGAATAAATAATTTACCACAACTTGACCTAATATATATTTTCATTAATTAGTCCCTTTGCAAAAGAATTTGTTATGCCCGAAAATAAATAATTTGCGAAAAAAAATTACTCAAAGTTATTCTTTGTAAAATTACTGATGATAAGCTTTCTTACAGAAAAGCACTTCAACAATGCCATATTCAGAAAATATTCATGCAACCATCTTTTATATTCTTGCCATTTTCAACGTCTGCTCTGCTAATTTTATCTTACTTTATGTCTCCTCATTGATATTATAACCTGCAGCCATAAAAATGTGTCTTTACACATGGGGATAATCCTCACCAAATGTTCTGCAGCAAATTAACTGCAGTTACATTTTATTTAATAAAATGAACAAAAAAATGTGAAGAACCAGCAGGAAGAGTTACTGCTATGGTGCACCCAGCCAAACACTTACACCTGTAAGTGCACGCACAACAGCACCAGATAGATTAGTACCAAAAGCATTTGTCGATATGATGCAGGCTTCTGTGTGAGAGAAAAAGCACTAAAAGATAACATCCAAGGGTGGCAGACTAGTCTGAAATGGTCTCATTAGCAGAGCCACAGGGGGTGGGAAGATGGAAACAAGCTTCTGAGGAGAAGTCTCAAACTGCAAAGTCAATGAGCAGAGCCAGGAATCACATTTCAATGGCTGTAGCCCGGTGAGGTACTTCTTAAGGGCAAGATTATGCACTATTATTAGAGAAAGGTTACCAGTTTACAAGATAGCTTTAGAAATGTTTTCTTGCTTTAAGACTTTGTTAAAGACTTTGATCATATAATTAAAACATTTAAAAGAAGAAATTCCATCTATAAAATGACTGAAATCTTCAGAAACAACAAAAATATATTGGAAGAGAAAGGAAATAAGATCTCTCAAAAATGGTTTTATTTTGTTTATTTTGTTTAAAAGGCCTGCAAAATCCACAAGCACTGTTGGTGACTCCCTGCTGGGTGAGGAAAGTAAATCTATATTTTTTGTCTCTGTGTTGCTTAAACTGATACAGCTGATTTTTGTTTTACCTGCTCCATTTTGTATTTTGTTTTAAGAAATCAGCTTGGTCTGGTATTTTTATTCTGTTTGACAAATAGACACTTAAATTGCCCAGGCTGTGCATTTCACATTTTTTTCCATTGGTTAATTTGTTTCTTGAATGATACTTACATATTCACAGAATTTCTTTAACTTTGTCTTTTCTGATAAGACTCAAGGCCTACAAAAACTACAAGCACTGTTGGTGACTCTCTGCTGGATGAAGAAAGTAAATCTATATTTTTTTGTCTCTGAGTTGCTTAAACTGATACACCTGCTTTCTGTTTTACCTGGTCCATTTTGTTTTCTGTTTTAAGAAATTTGCTTGGCCTGGTGTTTTTGTTCTATGTGGCAGATAGAAACTTAAATCACCTAGGCTGCACATTTTTTATGTTTTTTTTTCATTGGTTAATTTGCTTCTTGAATGATACTTAAATACAAAGAGAATTTCTGTGTTTTTGTCTTTTTGGATAAGACTCAAGGCCTGCAAAAACTACAAACGCTGGTTGTTTTTTCCTACTCACCCATGCAGTCCTTGATCTGCTTTTCAAACTTGGTAATTTTAAGCTAACTCACTGTAAATTGAGCTTCATAAGTTATTCCCTTATTACACTGTTGTTATATGGTGAATTATTTATTTGCCTTTCATTGTGCTTATTTTGAGGGAAAAGTGCACTTTGCCTCTCATTATCTGTTCTACTGATTTACTAGCTCTGAATTCATTGTTTAGCTAGTTGCTGGATAAAGTAGTGTATTTCTACACTTCAGCAAGCTATTTCTGTGTTTTTACATCAAGTGGACAGTGGATTTTTTTGTCTAGAAGTAGTGGGTGGTAGCCTGGTCTATATAAGTTGGGGAAACACACTACAGACTCCTGCATGTAGTTGTTTTATTGTCTGGATGGCTTATTAATCAGCTTACCTTGTTTTTACTGCCTTTATAAATTCTGCACAATCGAGTGTCTCTTGGCTAATTTCTACAAAGTGAAGTACTTTTATTGAATAATCACACTTTATAAGCTGTTTAAAATACCATTATGTGTCTTGAATTACTTACTTTCCTTAAGTTTAAATTTGTTTGTGGTAGCATTTCACTCAAGACACTCAATTACTGTGCTTTTATATTAGGAGGACTAGGATTATTCATATAGTGGCAGTAGGTGTTTAGCTGGTATGAGTTGGGAAGCACACAAAAGCGCTCTAAGTGTAGTCATTTTAACTGGCCAAAAGTCTCTATAGTCAGTTTTCTGTATTTCCAGTGCTGGTCTAAATTCAGCTCATTTGCACAGAGCCGATCACTGTGCCACTGCCCTGTCCAGATGCAAACATCTGGAAACATTGCTTATTTTCATTATACTGTGAAAGTTTACTGTGCTACTTATTGTTTTTTGTACTTCTTTAAAGTTTAAAGTTGCATTTTCAAACTGCTGTAAGGGCTGCTGTTCTGCACATAAATACATTGTATCTAGTGTTTCTTAGTATTAAGCATCTTTTACAGGTTCCTTAACACTTGGGCTTCAAACCAGTCATTTTACATTAACAGGGTCAAAGTCTACACTCTTGTGGCATGAAAGTTCTGATTTCACCCATCTGAGCTGGGAAATGCTGGTGGAAAGCTCATTGTGTGCTTACTGGATTGGCCTTAAGGCATAGTTAGTGTAAAACTTGCTTTTTTCTGATCATATATAAGCCTCACATTTGTGAGAAGCTGCTCTTTATGCAGCTGCAATTACTGGTGTCTAGTATATATGCAATCACCAGAAGCTGAAATTTCTTTATAAAAAAACACCTTGGAACTTTATCTCAAACCCATGTTACTCATGGGGCAATTAGTTTGTGTGGTGAGCAGCATTTACACACTTAGGACTATTTAGATCTACCTTATCTTATTATAGCACCCAGGACTATTGCTGCTCAGAGAGCATCTGGTTTTGCACTGGGCAACAACGCTGGTTAGATTAGCTGCAGATTACACCAAGTAAGCACCACTCCCTCATCCAGTTGCAAACACTTCTTTTATTTCAAGTGCACATTAGGACTTGCAACCATAGATGTGCACTTTCCTGCTATATTTGTATCCAGCTTGGTGGACAAGGGCATCCTAAGGGAATGCAAAAATTGTCCTATGTACACTGACATCCACTTAATTCATGAACAGATGAATACAGTATGTGAGAAATGTAGTTACACACTGACACTGGAGGCTAGATTCTCACATACAGACACAAAAAGCAACAAACAGGTTGTCAGCAACCCAAACACATCACACACCGCACCAGCAAAGGACCACACACATAGACCCACATATGCAGAGTTACTCACATGTAACTTACCCAAACCTCAAAGGCCTCTCAGGTGCAGTCCTCAGAAACTCCACATGCACGCAAACAAGACAATTCCCATCACAACACTTAAAGCCACATGTCACTGTGTCTCAACTATTTATTTATTTATTCCAGTTTGGTGACCGGGGAGGTCCACTGGGCTCGAGAGCCCGTTTTCAGTGGAGGCCCGGGGAGAAAAGCTCCACAATACAAAGTTACATCACATAATGAATTACAAAGAAAAATATCTGCATTACAATCAATAGGTAGTATTACAAAAAAACAGGTAGAACTGCAGTCAGAAAGGTATCATTCACTAAAGCAAAAAAGATATTAAAGAACTAAGTCCATAAGGTGATCTCAACCACCAAATCCATAAGGTCAAGCACTTCACGTGGTCATAGGAGACTCCATTGTGAGACACACTGATGTCCCTCTTACCAGGCTGGATAAGGGGAAGGTTACAGTTACTTGTATGTCAGGAGCCAGGATTCACCAGATCATGCAAGCAATCAGGTCACGTACCCCTAAGTACCAGTATGACTCAGTCATAGTCCATAAGGGTGTGAATGACCTGAGATGTATCTCCTTGGACTATATGAAGGGAGACATGATTGAGCTCTCAGAATATGTGCCACAGGCAGGTCTGAGCCTAGTGCTGAGCAGCAATCTACCATTTCCAAGGATGATGCCACAATACCAACAGAAAATAATCAACTTTAACAATTGGCTTAGCTACTGGTATCATTCCAAAGGGGTCCAATACTTGTTAGCCTGGGAGGACATGGCTGATGGGCCACATTGCTTTGCCAGGGATGGTCTTCACCTGTCACCTCTAGGCTTTTACATGTTGACCAAAACATTATCCACCCCTATAGTACCTTTTTTAGGCATTGGCAAACAGACAAACCTTCCAACATAACAAAAGCTACTTTGGGCAAGCAAAAGGTCTTACTGCTCAGTGCTAGGAGTATCAACAAGAAACAACACTCTCTGGAAGCTCTCCTCACCCTGAGGAATGCTGTTGATGTGCAGTTACTGAAACATGGTTCAAAGCCTCAGAAAGCACTTCGGTAGTGCATGGTTATAACACCTTTCATACATTCCAACCACCCACTGAATGAAAAAGCAAAAGGCAGAGGTGTGTCTGTGTGTGTATATATATATCTATGGGATCCGGACGCATGCTCGACTAGCATATGTCCGAATTCCAAAACATCGAACACACATACACGAAAGCACTTAACATCGAAAAGTGCTTCCGTGTATGTGTGCCTGTTTCGTAGATCGGACTGCAGTGCGGATAAGGGAAAATTCCCTTTTCCCCACTGTAGTGCGATCTCGGAGTGAGAATAATAAAGTAGGGGGGGTGTGGGGGGTGCAGGGGGCAAAGCCCCCCTGCAGAAATGTAAATTTTTTTTTTGAACTACACATACATGGAAGTGCTTTTCGATGTTAAGCGCTTTCGTGTATGTGTGTTTGATGTTTTGTGATTTGGACATATGCTAGTTGAGCATGTGTCCTAGACCCATATATATATATATATATATATATATATATATATATATATATATATATATATATATATATATATATCTATACACACATAGAAGATAAGTACATCTCAAGTCTGGTCAAACAATATGACTTCCTTGAGCTATGCCATGTCCAACTAACCATGGGAAAAATCCATTACCATATTCTTGCTAGCTACAGGTCCCCCCACCATGAACCAGGAAACTCATACAGCATACCTAAAGTTATTAGAATTGCTCACCAACCAGCCCAGTACCATACTTATGGGTGATTTTAACTACCCCTCCATTAACTGTGAGTCATAACTGACCACTAACATGCAGGCCCAAAGATTTCTTGACTTTGTAAATTCAAACACCCTGGACAGCAGCTAGTTTGCACTTTTACTAGGGAACGAATATCCTAGATCTGGTAGTCACAATTATGGGAGAGTGCTGCACATCCCACCCCCATGTCTGATGTCCTTACTGGTAAGATCAGATCATAAAGCAGTCTCCCTTGAAATAAAGATAAAACTAGTCCCCCCACCTAACCTCCAAAACTTTTAGAACTTCTCTAAGGTAAATTACCCCTATTAAGGGATGCCATAGCTAGTTTCCAAGTCCCCCAATTCCAGAAAACACAGAAACCTATGCAGAGGTGTACACGTACACAAAAGCGCTGTACAAATATATAAACAACGCATAGAAAATGCAGTACCAGACTGAAATAAACCTAGGTTAAACCACAAAAACAAGCCACCCTGATGCACCCCTGCTCTTAATATGTTGTACAACAAACAAAAGAAAATCCTGTCAAGAAGTAAGAGGGAATGCACAAAACAGAGCAAAAAGTCCCTCATTAGTCTAAACAAGTGAATCAGGGAACTAGTCAAGTCTCTGAAAGCAGACTTTGTGATAAAACTAACCTCCAAGCTAAGGATAACCATAAGGCATTTTTCAGTTATGTCAGCAATCTTAAGGGCAACACCTAACAATTTGTGGAATTAGTTGCAGATGGCATCACCTATACTCAGTTGGAAGATATAGCATATCTGCTGGCTGACAAATTCATCTCTAATTTCACCTTCCCTTCACCCCTAGTTCTCCCACAAGAAATACCCTTCATCACTACACCACCAAATATCACCAAGGAACAGGTTGCCACTTCACTCTCTAAAGCTAAAAACTTGGCTTCAATAGGTCCTGACAATATACCAGGTTACCTCTGAAACAGTTAAATGAGGACTTATCAGGTCCATTATGATCTCTATTTAACTATAGCCCCTGGACTAGCTTTGTTCTGATAGAGTACAGGACAGTATCAGTCATCCATCTGCATAAAGTGGGACCATCTATTTACCTGAGAAATTACAGATCTATAAGTTTGACTAGTCTTATATGTAAGGCAATGGAAAGAATAATCATGGACCTTAGAAATAATGACATAGGAAACCTCCAAAGACTGGACCTGACCCAATTTGGCTTAGTCAAGGGCAGGTCATGCCTACTGAATCTGGTGGATTTCTTTGAGAGAGTCACTAAGGCCATGCATAAGGGTAAAAGAGTACATACCGCCTACCTTGAACTGGCAAAGGCATATGACACAATTCTACACTCAGGTATTATAAATAAACTCACAAAACTGGGTTTAAGTCCCTACATCACCAGATGCATAGCCAAATGTCTCACAGACAGGACACATGGTTAAAGTGGGTGAATTCAAATCCAGCAAGAGGCCATTTACTAGTGGTGGGGCATGGGGCTCAGTGCTGGACCACTCCTGTTCAGATTATACTTCTCTGAAGTCAAGGCTAATGAGCAAGGCCTCTGCATGACAAAGTTTGGAGATGACTGCAGGCTGGGGACAATCACTGAATAACCCAATTATATCGATATCTTTCATGAGGGTCTAGATCAGACACATGATTGGTGCCAGAATCATTGACTAAAACTAAATGTGAAAAAATGCTTTGTTATACCCTTTGGAAGCCAAATACTCCTGCAAATTACAACATCAATTGCAAACCCCTAAAAGCAGACTCAGAGGTGAGAGATCTGGGTACACAGATAGACTGATAGCCTGAACTTTGGCCACCATATGTCCACAGTGGTGAGGAATTCCTTCTATGTTTCACAACTTATAAGTAAAGGTGTGGCATCCAGATCCAAGGAAATTATAGTCCTGCTATACTCAGCCCTAATCGAGTACGATGGGCTATTTGGCATGTACTTGAATCAGCACTTACAGTAGCTGGAGTGACTTCACAGGTTCCTCACAAAGAAAATACAGGGTGTAAACAACATGTCCTATGCGGATAGAATAAAAGCCCTATTCCTTTATTCTGGGTCCTACCGACTATTAAGGGGTGACATATGCCTGACCTACAAGGCACTCAGAAATCCAGCCCTGATGGAACTGCTACACATCTGCAAGTCAAACAGCATGAATGTCACCTGATCTAGGGATCTAAATGCAGTCAATGACTCAAACAAAAACATGTGAACAGACAGATATGTGTCTCAGAGATGGCCCCTTCTTTGGAAGAGGCTTCCTATTCGCAATAAGGAGAGCCCTTCCCTTGCCCACTTCAAATGCAGTTTGGATCAATGGATGGGGAATTGCAAAGTAACACCTGGGGAACTGCCTATGTCCCTTATGCACACTGGCAGTCTATAAGATACTCACTGCACAGGCATAAATCCATGACACCCTCTTATCCTATGGGGCCATATATTGGGTAAAATTGAGTTATATTGTCTAGGCTTGTAAGGGCCCTTAAGCTGTTAGCCTAGTAATCTCCTTGAGCCTAAGAACTTTTAAAGCATACATTATGTACTACGGCTTTGTGATTTTCATACTTACGTAAATAAATAAATAGGTAAATAAGTTGAATGTCAAACACAAATGTTATTGAGGGCTACTCACTGTCCTTCATATCTTAAAAACAGTAATGTGGCCAGAGCTGTGAACATAACAAAAAATATTCACTCAGTTTTCTTAATGAGGTCGGTGACTAGCTCCAGCACTACTTTTAGCAAGAAAGTTCATAAAAACATGTTCCATGTATTAAACATACTTTGTAATGGGCAAATCATATCTATGGCATTTTAGACATAATGTCTTTAAACTCTGACAAGAACTGCAAAGGGCAATATGACTGAAACATACCAGACACCATCTAGGCAACATAAATACATTTTTGGAACTAAGGGACCCCTGAGAACTATGTAAGTGCTTATTATTTTTTTTTTTTTTTTTTTTTTTTTAAGTTTCTGTGACCACTGGACATCTTTAAAGAAAATGGGAATTCAAAAGTTGTAACTGAAATGACTGCCTTTGCACTTACAACTGTTGGTGAAACCATGCACTATAACTTTGCATACTTTTTTGGTTTCTAATTGACTAAGCTTGTTGATCAGGACAGCATTACTCCATCATCAATCCTGAGGCAGGTTAAGCTCCTGATTTTTTTATATGTTTGTTAAATGTGTAAGCCCACTGAACACAAGTGCCACTTTTCAGGGGTGACCTGGGAACATTGTTTCGTTAACTGACTTGCTCAATTTTGCACAGTAGGTAAATGGAGGTGGAAGGAATCAAACTATGTGCCCTTTGATTACAAGAAAAAGTTTTTTAGCTCATCAACAGTTTGGAGTCTTAATCTTCTGTGCTAACTGCACAAGTTCATCAGGGAAAACTATTATTAATTAAATCTGATATTACAATTATCTGAATACCTCTTTAATCTGTTTCTCCCCCATAAATTTATACAACAGCATGGTACATATTTTGTATTTCATACAAGCTTTAGGTGTTTATTTATTTGCAGTGGTTATACAGTTAAGAGTTTCTTTATTCTGCTGCTTATCCTAATTACATTTTGTTATTCAAAGAATACAAGCTCAGGTACATTAATGTGATGGGGTTATAATTTCGCTTTAGGGGAGAACTTTTCCTTACTTTATTTTGTAGGCTTACTTCATATAAGTTGGTTTACAAAAGTAAAACACAGACGTGATTAACCGATGCCACCTTACATAGAATGATTATGCTGTTACTGTAATTTTTGAAAGAGCTTAGTTGTGTTTATAGTCCTAGCTCTGAATATACATGTATATAACATTGCAAATGAGAAAGATGCCTTTTAAAAGGGACCTGTGTAACTGCTACAGTGTGGAAATTAAGGTGATCCTGTACAACTGCTCAAGGCAGCAACATCTTCCTAAATCTGCTACACCTTGAGGCCCCCAAAACAACCCCAATAATTGCTAAATGGGACTGGAAAATGCAAAATCTACTGAAAAATATGAATTAAATAGAAACAACATTCTAAGAGTAATAGTGTTTAAGTTTACTCAGTATTTTGACAGTTTTCAAAGTTATGTCTCTTATAGTCAGGACATTAAATACAATAGTACATGTTTATAAATTCAGTATCTTGTATTCCTAACGTTCACCACTTCTGAAAGTAACTATGCTGCAGAAAGAAATACATGATTTTTTGTCTGTGTCTTTAACTGTTGCACCTCTTTCTGATGCTACAGCTTTCACAACCAGCATTGTGGTGTGATCTTGTGCCTTATCATTGTTTGCTTCTTTTGAAACTAGAGCCAAAGATGAAGTAGATTCCCTAAGACCCTGTAATGCACTGAGGTGATGTCATTGCTATTGCTTGTTCAGGCTCCTCCCCTTTGGCATCTCAATCTGTATCAGAGAAAAAACTGAGCAGCTCATCACCTGAAAGCTGTTGTTCTTGAAAAAGGCATTCAAAATCAGTGCAGGTAAGTATACCAAACCCTGGTACAATCACAGAAACGGGGCAAGGTTACTGCTTATTACTTTAATTCCCATACTGCCAATGTTGGTATCCTTCTGTGTAGTACAAGTCAGTCACAGGTTTGATCAGATTCTAACTAGTGTTTGATGGCTAACTATCTATTATGTATAAGCATGACTGTATAAACAGTATTTTTAATTATATTCTGCTGCCAGAACTCTTTTACGACCGAATATCGCTCAATTCATTTAGTTATTGCACTACTCTTCTTTTTCATTCTTTCAACTTACACAACAATTCCTGATCAAGTGCCTATAAATGTGATATCTTGTTGGAAGTAAGATGCAAACATCTTAAAGCATGCATGGGATACTTTAAGTGAATGCTTAACTACAGTGCCACTTTGCTTGACAGTGAACTGAGGAATGTCTTAGCTTGTGGCCTTTAAAGATGTCAGACATTATCCAGGATGCATGATGTAACTTAACAGTTTATGCAGGGGAACTGGTTTAAGTTTTTAAGGCCTTAGAAAAAATGGTCCATACCAGGAAATAAAAGAAAAGAAGTGCAACAGCCATAATCAAACAGCTCCAACAATTTGTTAAAAAGTAGTGAACCAAGATGAGCACTTTCGTCTCAAAAGAGAGACTTCTTCAGATACCAAATACAAGCAAATCACATCCTTAAATACCCTTGCTAATTTCCTGTTCATCACCCGAGTAATTAATCATTTAAACGAACATCCCCAGTTGTACAAGTTGGGGGGAAAGTAAAGAAAAATATTGTAAAAAAATCAACAACCTAATAAAAATCTAATAAAAAACTGTCTAACCAATAATTGCAGACTTTTCTTTAAGAATACATTTAACTGACACATAATCATTTAGACTAGGGGGTGAAGTAGCTCTTAACCTAAGTTGCCAAACAAATTCTCTTTTTAACAGAGTTGATTTCCAGTTAACACCACTTGGGTTCTTTTTGACAACTTCAAGAATGCCAAAGTGGTAACCAACATAGTTGAAACAATCTAAAGAATGCTTATATAAGGCACTAGTCTCTTTCTTTGTCCTTATATCATAGAGGTGTTCGTACATTTTATTTTTAAGGGCCCTTTCAGTTTTTCCTATATAGAAACACGAACAACTTCCACATTTTGCTAAGTAAACTAGTTTATTTGTCCCACACTTCCCCTTCTTGAAGTAAATTTTACTTCCCAACCCATTTTGTAGGGTCAAACTATCTGATGTGACTACGAAGGAACAATAGTTCCACATTCTACATGGCGTAGTTCCTCTTTTTACCTCATCCTGTTAGGTGCTTCTACCTCTAACAGCTGTTTAAAATTCTTCCCAGTCTTGTATGAAAATGTGGGGTTATTCCCCACTATTTCATGGAGCTCTTTACTTACTTTAAAAATACACCAATTGGATTGTAGTATATGACTCAAAGTCTTTGTGAAATAGTTGTATTCTGCAATGCAGGCCCTGTCAAACCTTATGTTTGAATCACTTATATTATCTTTTTCTAACCCCAAACCCAAGAGAGGGGAATATTTAGTGCCCCAACCTCGATGTACTTCCTCTGTAATTTCAGTGACCAGTTGATTTGGATATCCCCTGTTTATGAACATTTCCTTTAACTTAAGAAATTCTGCCCTCAGGTCCTCATCAACTGATGTCATTCTGGCAATCCAGATGGCCTGTCCCTTAACCAAATGTCTTTTTTGAAAGTGGGGGAGCCAGCTGTTGTAGTCCAAGTAGCTGTTACACCAAGTGTCCTTCCTATATACATTTGACTTAAATCCTCCTGAGAAGAATTTTAAACAGCTGCTAGAGGTAGAAGCACCTAACAGGGATGAGGTAAAAAGGGGAACTACGACATGTGCAATGTGCAACTATTGTTCCTTTATCGTCACATCAGATAGTTTGACCCTACAAAATGGGTTGGGAAGTAAAATTTACTTCAAGAAGGGGAACTGTGGGACAAATAAACAAGTTTACCTAGCAAAATGTGGACGTTGTTCATGTTTCTATATAGGAAAAACTGAAAGGGCCCTTAAAAATAGAATGTACAAACACCTCTATGATATAAGGACAAAGAAAGAGACTAGTGTCTTATATAAACATTCTTTAGATTGTTTCAACTATGTTGGTTACCACTTTGGCATTCCTGAAGTTGTCAAAAAGAACCCAAGGGGTGGTAACTGGAAGTCAACTCTGTTAAAAAGAGAATTTGTATGGCAACTTAGGTTAAGAGCTACTTCACCCCCTAGTCTAAACGATTATGTGTCAGTTAAACCAATTCTTAAAGAAAAGGCTGTAATTATTGGTTAGACAGTTTTTTTATTAGATTTGTATTAGGTCGTTGACTTTTTTACAACATTTTTCTTTACTTTTCCCGCAACTTGTACAACTGGGGATGTTCGTTTAAATGATTAATTACTCACTTGATGAACAGGAAACTAGCAAGGGTATTTACGGATGTGATGTGTTTGTATTTGGTATCTGAAGAAGTCTCTCTGTTGAGATGAAAGCGTTCATCTTGGTTCAATACTTTGTAACAAATTGTTGGAGCTGTTTGACCGTGGCTAGAACACTTCTTCTGTTTTATTTAATTTTTAAGGCACCTGGAGCTTTTTGACTTGCAAATGAGAATTTTTTGCTGTGATGTTGGGCAGATGTCCTGGGAAAGTAAGTATGTTACACACCCCATCATATCTGATGGCATAGTTTGGATTTATCTTCAATTAACAAACATTTTTTTGTCATTCTTTTCCAAAACAATCCAAACTCATCATAGTTGTATATTTGATCAGTACTGTACTTCATATATGCAAGGAGAAAAGTATCATTATATGTTTCCACGCTGTCACTGTCAGTATGCAAGTCAACACGTGAAGCCTGTGCCTTGTCTTAAATCTAAAACCTTTAGCAGGGACTGCAGTAGAGTCCTTATTTTAGTTATTTTGTCTTCTGCCCAACCTATGGGCCCTACATTTGAATGTTGTGTCTCCTCTATGTAACAAGCTAAGCCATTACAGTTTGTTTTACATCTCCATTATTGATACATTTTCTATCCTTATTTCTTAAGGGCGACATACCTAAGGATGTTAGGGCATCTTCTCAGTCAGTCTCTCATTGTCTGATGCCACAGTTTATTGCTGCACCCATTTCTTGACACTATTAACATTCTTCGCTTTTTGCATAGCTTCCAGCTTTCAATTCATGGTGCTTGATTAATAGCTTCATTGGATAACCATTTCCTGGAGCAGGCAGATCTTCACTGGAAATGGAGACCCCTTTCCTGGGGAGATGGGAGATGATATGATCAGACAGAAAGGGGAATAAAACAGCCTGCCCATTACTGGAAGCAGCATGATTGGCAGTCAGGTAATAATGAGTGAGCTCTTAGGGTGCACTGCCCCATTATCTCATTAATCTGATAGCAAAGTTAGTGGAGTTCTGTAATTGTAAGCAGTTTGATATTATTTTGTGCTTAATATTCTTTTTGAGGCTTGAGTGTTTACTTTTTTGTGGAACACTGGTTCATAGGTTCATAGATTAGGTTCATAGATTAGTACTAGGCTAACTGCCCTTGTGAGCCATTTTAAGCCTAGCCAATTATCCCCTGTGAGATTCAAACCCTATACCTTGTGTTTGTAAGGCAAACATCTTAACCATTAGGCCACCCTCCCAACCCTGATGCTAACTGATAAGCATTTCTACTATCCTAGCCGCTTATTTTGATTTACTCGCTTGTACGCAGAAGCATGCATGGAAACCACCAAGATCTGAAAGACATATATTAAAAGCAAACGTAGGTTTGGACCATGACACAATTTATTGGGACATTGATAAACTGGGACAAAATTAATAAGGGGTTTCTACTTTGCTTGATTTCTGTCCATTAAATTGCATCTTCAAAGTTTCATTACCCATTTCCAATATGGAAGACATTGGACTTGAAGAGTAAGGCTGAAATTTAAACATTGGACTTGATTGTACCTGCGTTAGTTCCATTTCTGCTTTGTTACATTCCATTCCATTGCCACACAGAAATCAGAATGCACTTCATTAATTAGTATTTCAGGCTTAAGATTTTGTATATTACAAATTAAAAAAAAAAGATTTAATACAGTACAAAGTGGGCAAATGTTCAGCATGAGTTATTTCAATATATCTGTAAAATGCACATTGATTAATCTAAACATTACAAGCAGTCATGTCATTATACATTACTTTGCAGCAGAACTAATTACTAGCATTATTAGAAACACACAGTTGTCAATACTTCTGATGAGCCCCCAGCTAATGACACACATAAGTGTGAAGGAAAAAAAAAACTGTTAGAAAGTTTTGTTGTACTTTTAGAAGACCTGGGCTAGTCAGTAAGCAGACATCATGGAAGCAAGACGTCCTTGAATGAAAACAAAATGCTTGAGAGGATCGATAGCAATATTCAAACTGCAAATAATGAATACTACCAGAGGCAAATTTCACTGCAATGTCGATAAACACATTTTACAGGTAGGATAACATTATTTTGACTATTGAGCAGGGTATGTTCGAATCACTTTATATATCTGTAAAAATATGCTTTCAATTACAGAACATAAGTTTAATGGAGTGGGATTTGTAGCTTTGCTAAGTCTTTTATCATTTTCTTCTGATTTTTGTGAAAGAGATTGTACAAAGAAAAAGCTAGACACCCTCAAGATGACAACACTAACATCTATTCAGCTTTTTATTACATTTAATACATAGTACTAGTTCAGCAGGCCAAAAAGAATACCAGCATCGAAATTGTCCTTTGCTTTGGACACAACAGAGTAAATGGCACTGTTTCAGAATACTGCTCTCAACTTATCTCAAGATTTAGGAGCAAAGCCAAAAATGAAATGAACATATACCTCAAATCAGGGTTAACCACTGACTGATGTTATAGGATATGAACTGGTAGTTATGTATGGATGGTTAAGGTTATGCTAATAAGCTTGATCCTGTAGATCTGAGACTGAATCCATCAAACTCTGTTTGCAAAATGTACACTGCCATACAAATAATTTAACCAAATGGTGTTCTTAGATAACCCCTGGAAAAAATTACACTTGTTTTAAATAGACAGCAGACACACAAATAAAAGTAGCATGAATTTTCAAGTCTACTGCTATAATGTATATTGCGAATGACTGGCAGTTACTTCCACCTGCATATCAGTGCTCTGCAATGTAGGTACGCAGGTGTATCATGTGTGCAAGCACTGTAGATAGCTATGTCAGCAGCCAGAGAGTGATAAAAGTATGTCCCCATGAAACAATGACCCAACCTAGGATGACAGCATTTTGGTATTCTGCTTTCCTTACCTACTGACACCCTAGGAATGTTACAGCTTATGGAGTAGGCAAATCTTCAGTGGAAATGGAGACCCCTTTCTTGGCGAGATCTGAGATGATATGACCAGATAGGAAGGGGAATAAAATGGCCTGTCCATTACTGGAGGTAGCATGGTGGGTAGCTTGGTAAGGGTCAAAATGTAATACGAAAAGTACCCCCAAATCATAGACAGTTGGAAGGTATGCTTGAGAATGCTAAAAGAAGCAATAACATCTGAACTACTCCTTGTTTCTTTAGATGATGAGGTTATATGAGTTTACTTCTGCAACCCCATAGGCAGGACATTCTCTACTAGAAACAGACTGCCAGTACTAAAGTTGATTGCTACTGTCTATCAAAAGTTCATAGGTAGCTACTAAGCATATAGTCCTGGAGACCATTAATGAGCCTAGCCCAAAATCTCAGTTGTCCCAAAGTACTGTCTGTTTAAGTGACTTGGTCAAGGTCACACAGAAGGCGAATGAAGGCTCATGGAATCAAACCCTATACCACAGGAAGTAGCTCATTAGTAGCTCATAGCCTTAATCTTCTGGGGCAGCTGCCAGACACATAATCTGCTACCATTTTTTCATCATCACTCTCGCTCTCTCTCTTTGTCTGTCAGTTTATGGCACATTAATAGAGTTATGAGCTGCTATAAAACTTCATCCTGTAATCCTGTAGTCTGGTCTCATATTCTTTCATTCTCCGTTTGCAAATCATGTAACTCTGAGCATCATCAAGTCACTTATTTGGACAATGCTCCTAGGTAACCAGTAACAAAAAGCCATTTGTGTATAGCAGACTGACCCAGTTAAAAAAAACAATGTATAATAAAGTATCCCACACATTCACACTCAATTATAATATGGCATTCAAAAAGCTGTAACAATGTGCTTTCTGAATTTGAAGGAAGTTAATGACTGACTTCTTCTGACTGTAAGGCGAAGCTTATTCCATAATCTCAGATGGTGTCACTTACTGAGTCTGTCACCTTTTCTACTGCTGACACTTATTTTTAGCATTCGATTCCCCAGTCTGGTGTTATCTTCTCCAGTGGTACATTCTGGCATAGACTTTTAAACACAACAGGCTTGGGATTTACCTTACAGAACAGGCAGATACCTCTAAGCAAGATATAAGAAACAGAACATAATGAAAAGTCCTGAAGCCTTTCAGAGTAGTTCAGTTGTTCCATTCCAGCGGTGTTTCATGTAAAGAGTCACTGTACCTTTTGAAGTTTTTTCAGCTGACTCCTCTGAAGGCTACAAAGTGCAGTTCAGTATTATATTCAATAATGGATTACATTAGTGAGGTATAAAGTGGTACAAAGATATTCCTGCAGTTACCAGACATGCCTTTTAGAATTAAATGGGCTACTGAATGTGCTTTCCTGACTTTGCTAGATACACATTTTGATTAAACTCTAAGTTGTTGTCTGCCATTATTCCTGTATCTTTAATAATGGTGGCATTTTTTTACAATTTACTTTGTGATCATAATTTGTCTCCTTTTGCCAAGTCTCATGATACTACAGTTACTAACATTAAAGGTGAGATTTTGCTACTGCACATGATTTATACTTTTTATAGGTCGTTTTGGAAAACTTCAGCTGATGCCCAGTTTACAGTCAACAGAATATCTGGTTAGTCATAACCAATTTCCACATTTATATCCAAGAAAAAATTGTTCAAGAAGAACTGGGTCCAGTACAGAGCCCTGCAGGACATCATTGCTAACCGCTGCCAGGATAGACAGTTAGTCCGACCTTGAAATGTGTCATTGCTTAAATAATGTTTTACACATTTGATTACATATGAATCAATATGTCAATTTTTCAATTATTCCCTTATGTTAGTATCAAATACCTTACAAAAGTTAAGACAAGCAGCATGTCTCATCTTTACTTCATCACCCTGCATTTTTATGTTAGTAATTACTGGTGCATAATCTGAAATAGTTATTGGATGTGTCAGAGTTCTCAAATAATGCACATTTTCGTGTGAAATATAATTTCTGTGTAGTCTATCCCAGTTATTGTACCTTGGGGAATAATATGTAAATTCTCCCAGAGTTCTTAATACTGAATTCACGTCTTACATACCAAATATTTTCATAAATGTCTTCAGAAATCTACCCTGTTTTGTTATATTTTCCCATCTAGGCCCCCCACATATATCCTCATAATTCTATTATTTTTTGATCTTATGTTACAGTCACAATTTTCATTGAATTGTTTTCTTATGTAATTAAAGAATACCTTATTATTGTTTCCAGCAGAGACCAAGTTGAAGGTCATGGTTAGACCTGGATGATTTGATAAGAAAAATAAGCAGTTTTGTCATTTTAACTATTCTAGACATGTTTAGGACTAGGATAATTTCTGAAATCCAACTATTACCTCTTTTTCTAATGTAATTCGAACACTCACACATTCCAAACAATTTAAACTAACCTTAAAAGAATATTTTAAAGGACAATGGATCTGCCATTGCTCCAACCCTCCTTGATATACTCAGCATACCAAACTTCCCCAGTTTAACTTGGATCCCCACTACTATCCTTTACTAAATGGTCTGAGCTTTCTCTATTGTTTATGATTTGTATTTCTGAATTACCTGTAAAAATGTTGATTAAATATTTAACTGACTATTTTTTGTTAAATATCTGTCTGTACATGTACCATTACTTTGTGTACTATTGCATATAATAATATTAACTGTAAAAACTGGAGCTTTTCTCCCCAGGCTTCTGCTGAAAAAGGGCTTCGGCTCAGACATTCCCGGTCAACAAATGTAAAATAAATAAATAAATGCAGAAGCTAATAATATCACACTACTCAATGAAAGCATCCTGAGTAGACTTATTTGGGGCATTGAGGGTAGTGTATCAATCTGTTTAAATATGGATGTAATTTACAGCATCACAGTTTCCAATGTCAAAGTCTAAACTAAATGAAAACTCCAGCCAAACCGGAACTTCCAGTGAGTGACCTCTCAAACCTCTTCGATCAGAGGCACATGGGATATATGCAAATGACCATTATGAACACTAGGTGTTTCAGCTAATTGGCGATTCTGAATGCCCATGATTTGTTTCATCGTTTTAATGGACCAATAAAGCCAAACCCCACTAGCTGTGGATATGCATATTTCGGCCTTGTTACGACCTCATCAGCACAACACAAGCAAAGTGTTTGACTAAGCATAAGAAACACAGGGCTGTTATACCCAGCTGATGTCCATTATCATTAGGGTGACTGCAAAATATCCCAAATAACAAACTAAAACAATAAGTGAGAAGGTCACACTGAAAAACCAATCAGTAAAAACTAAATGAAAACTCCAGCCAAGCTGGAACTTCCAATGAATGACCTCTCAAACCTCTTCAATCAGAGGCACATGGGATATATGCAAATGGCCGTTATGAACACCAGGTGTTTCAGCTAATTGGTGAGCCTGAATGCACATGACTTGTTTTGTCGTTTTAATGGACAATTTCAGGCCAATAAAGCCAAACTCCACTAGCTGTGGATATGCATATTTCGGCTTTGTTATGACCTCATCAGCACAGCACAAGCAGACTGTTTGATTAAGCATAAGAAACACAGGGCTGTTATACCCAGCTGATGTCCATTATCATTAAGGTGACTGCAAAATATCCGAAATAACAAACTAAAACAATAAGTGAGAAAGTCACACTGAAAACCAATCAGTAAAAACTAAATGAAAACTCCAGCCAAGCTGGAACTTCCAATGAGTGACCTCTCAAACCTCTTCAAGTCATGGGCATTCAGAATCGCCAATTAGCTGAAACACCTGGTGTTTATAAGGGTCATTTGCATATATCCCATGTGCCTCTGATTGAAGAGAAATGTCAAAGTTTAGGAAAGATGATTTGTGTATGAATTAATTTGATTTTATTCTTAGGCTATTTATGCATGAGTCTGATTTAGTTTTTGGCTAAAGATGATAGTATCACAATTCGTGTTAATTACATGGGATATAACCATGGATAGGAAGCAGAAATATCCTGTTTGTTAGTATAATATTTGAGATATTGCTATCCATAGATGGGGTTCACACTATTTGTTCTAAGCTGTTTCAGTTAATTTAGACAATTCATATTTCAGCATATCTATTTGATGTTGATTACTTTACCCTATCAGTGTTTGGGCACTTAAAATCTCCTATGCTCTGTATAGGACATTAACAGTATAAGTTACATCACTGTTGCCATCAAACCCCTTTTTTCCTATTTTTCCTATTTTTACATAGGGTTGCTGTATCACATCAACATTTATTAATAGTACATTCCTATAAGATTAGATTATGTTGAATAACACTGATATTAATTGTTGTATAAGTAAATTCTACTTCTGAGTTATTTCTTGAATTCTATTTTGTAGACATTCTTTTAGAAAGATTAAGACATTACAATCTATTTCATTAGATATGCAACAAAGAAAGGAGGTTAACACTGGATCTGTTTGTGTCATCAGGTCCAAAGAGGGGTTTTGAGAATAGAAGTAACCACTGCTTACTTTAAGGTTAGATGGAAAGACCCCAAATTTCAAAGACTGGGTAGTTCTGTACAGAACTGGACCTAGGATTCAAGACAAGAAACAACTAGTCTAGACTGCCAAAGCCCAGAGTTGCACATTGCCATATACATGCTTACGACTAAGGCAATGCAATGCAGTCACTGTAGTCAGTGAGAACAAACTCAAAAATCTAGAGTTAACACAATGGATCATACAACCCTTGGGGCATCATCTCCACAAACCCAGACCTAAGAGAGGCACCGTTATGGTAAAGGGTATAATACTCATGCAATCCTCCATCAGGCATGAATGGTGCCAATGAGACTCCAGCCTCGACCTGGTCCTATGAAGAAAATGGAAGTTCTGAGTCAAAGCAAGGGTCATCTGCATCAAAATGGGATGGACTAACACAATATTGCAGGTGGTCATCTGTATTAATAAGCTAAGGCAAATTCATCTTGACTGTCATCATGATCCTGCCAATGAAACCGATGCAGCACAGCACAAAAAAAAAATCTTAGTTGTGGCAAAGTTACACTTCCTACAGTACATCATTTCATGATTAGTGGTTAGGGTAAACCACCAGTTCCACCAACAGACCAATGAGTGATACATCAGCTAGGACTATCAAGCCCATAGTATGTTCAAAATGATGGGTAGCAAATCCATAACACAGAAAAATTATTTTAAAAGTGACGTGAACCCCTCATTAACCCTGAAGCTCAAAATGAGCCATCTAGGTCCAGTCACAACTAGCCATCTACCTCCAGTCACAGCTAGCCATCTAGCTCCAGTCACATCTTCACCATCAAGGAAGTACATGGCAACCTGAAGGACAACCCTCAAACAACTAGGTAGATGATAAGTGAACCCAAGCAATAACAGAACTGGTTCAGCAATCTGTTAGTAGCCTGGGACAAATGGAGCTAAAGTGATAAAACAATGCCACCCCACTTCCGATCCTACCAAAAAGTAGGTAAGGAATTACTTAGAACTCAGGCGGCATAGCTACAACTAGAGTTTGATCAAAGCTGACATCTAGTCTGTGTTAATGCCTCACAATAAGTCATGGATGACAGTTGGCTTATTGAAGATTGTTCTGACACTACTATACTGTGCCTGGGTTTGGGTCAAGGGAGAGCAGGTCTCCCCTATCAGCACAAATCAGTTAGTAGTGACCACAGAAATTTGTACAAGAGTATATGATTCAGTGGTTTACTCAGCAAACACAATTTTGCTCATAATTTCAAGCTACATGAGAAGAAGGCTTGTTTCTTCTGAATACTATTTTTAATAAGTATGAGGTACATGTATACAGTCTTCAGAAAGCAAATTTCAGCATTGAGGATGATAACCTTCTTATAAAGAACAAATTTTACAACTCTTATCAACAAAAATCCCCACCTTTCAACTTGGTACAACATTCTTCCTCATTCTGTGTTATACCCTATTAACTTTTCTGCATCAGTGCATTTATTTATGTATTTAATTTGGTAATTGGGGTAGAGCACTGATCCCAGTGGACCAATTTCAGGTTTATACCAAAAGAGAAACAAAAAGCAACTAAACACTTACAAAAAAGTAAGGACTGAACAAAATATAAGGGTAAGTTAAGCTAATTTACATAGCATTGTCAAAGTGAGCAAGCAAACAGAGGTCTACATATGAGAGTTAACGCATGAGTAAACAGATTACATAGGGAAGAGTTTAGAAATATACAAAAAAATTGCTAGCAGAGGAAAGTAAGCACACAGAAAGCAACTAAGCAGTCTAATGAAGATGAATATTGAGGTTATAATGTACAGTGTCTAAACGTGATTAAAATAGGAGTTAAGGAAAAGAAGAATATGTGACATTAGGTAATGTGACCTGGCAGAATCGATTGCATTCTGCTTAGATCTTGAGATTATCTTTCAGTTGATCAAGAAAAGAGGAGTCCGTTGAGATGGGAAGGGACAGCTTCTCAAAACAATTATTCATAAATTACACAATAAACTGACATACTCATTTGTTCATATCATGTAGTAATCTACCCCAAAACTCGAGGAATACATAGATGCAGTTTAAAAGAAACAGTAAATCTGAAACATCATCCTCTTCCTCACACCTCATACTTCCCCACTTATTCCAGATTGCCCTAGTTCACAGTGAATATTTCCTGCTGGACCTTAAAGTATTTTAAATTTGCTCTTTTCTTTTCAGCGAACTTCCCATACTGTGAAACGTAATTTTAACAGGTGCTTCCATTAACCATCCCCATGGGAAGAGTGAAATGTTAGGAAGAGGATGATATAATTTCAGGTCATATCAGTATACTGACCATTTAGATTTTTTTTCTTTATCATGGGAGTTGCATCTGTCAGTAAAGTAAAGCAAATGTGTATGAAACTCAGCTAGGATTCAGTGTTCCACACCGTTAACCTTCCTAGTTACTTCAATAGTCCATACTAATTCTAATGTCACCTTTATCAACACCCCTTATATTTTTTCCATTAATTAAATAATTACATACAGTGTATGGGTTGCCAAAATGATCATCTAATATTCTAAGGTTTTCTACCCTCATAGTAATAACATAATTGGTTAATAAAATGGATGGTGGGAGTGCACATAAAACTGATAATCCTTCAATCTGTGTAATTCTACAAAAAAGCCTATATTTGTGGAAAACCAATTATTCACTTTCTTTCAAGACAGTTTTGGTTTAATAGTTTTTATTTTATTTAGTTCAGATTTTTTTGTAAAGCTGTGCTTGTTAAGGCTGAGGTGCTCTTGTGGTTTCAGTGTGAGAAGAGGTTACTGTAACTTAATGTGGCATTCTGGATGAAAAGCAGAATGCAGCATGAGTGACGTTAAGGAATAAGCAGGTCTAGGAAGGCAGCACTTTCCTAAGAAGGAGCTTTACAGTAACAAGTAGCACTGTTTGAAATAAGAGTGAATAAGTCATGCAACACAAGGACAGTTTTCTTCACACAAACTGCTGTGGATTCATAGAATCCCCTCCAACAAAAGGAAGTGGACTTAACAACATTATAAGTTCAAGTCAGAATGGGGCAAAACAGGACTAACTTTTAAGATAAGAACGATATTGAAAAGAAGTTAACTGAGCTACAAAATGAATGGTAGAAGCCTTGATATCAGAAGATCACAAGTGGTACGTCTTGTGTTTCAAAATATCAAAATGCTGAAAGAATCACAAATGGGGTATTATTGAAAAATGTGTCATGCATATACCTGAAGTAAAATACTAAGTATATATGTTATTTTTGCATGGGTGCTCTAGCCCCCTGTACCCTTTGAACCAAGAATACTAATTCTGTGGTCACAATAACTGAATGTAAAGGGAATTGTTTTTTTTGTGCAAAACCAGTTACTCACATTCTTTCAAGGAAGTCCAGTCTTGGGGGTTATACTACCAGGAATATGGTGAGGTGAAAAAAAAAGAGTCTATATCATATAATCAAATGTTGAAAATGTCGAATGCTCTAAAGAGCGAAACTGCCCGAACTCAAACTCCTTATTCACCCCCCACTAAATATATATCTCAACAACGAGATTGCACTACAGTGAGGAAAGGGCAAATATTCCGATTTTCACTGTCCTGCAATCTCAATAAAAGAACTTTCAGTTCCGTCATTTTCGCTCTTTAGAGCGTTCGACATTCGAACATATGATATAGACACGAAAAAACATACAATCAACTTTTTCTTTAAAAATGTGTTATTTTTTCAGTATTACTCTGTATCATTCTTGGTTATATATTCAAGTAAGTAGCAATTCAATCAGGTGATCTGACATGGTTTCACTAGAATAATATTCTCTGATCTGGTGTTCTGCAATTTATTACTTATCTGTTAAACTGTAGCAGCAAACCACTCTGCAGGCCCAAGCAGTATGCCATCACTGTTTGTGTATGTTTCTGCTTACAGCTCTCCATAAAGCTAAACTGGTCTACGTTTTATGTGTTTGTGTCACATGCTTCAGCTGTATCATCTATGCAAAAATCCTCAAACAGTAAACCAAAGCACCATCTATGCCAAAATTCCTTCCCAGTGAATCAAAGCTGCTATCACAAATCACATACAAGTAGGTGCAGCTAAGCTACAGACATCTAATTTAAAATAAAACACATCAGAAATTGCACACTATCTGTGCCAATACTACTTTTTTATATTCTGCATTTCCCTAACCTTCCTGTCAGTCAAGACTCTCCCCTGACACTGTACAGACTCCTTAACTTCTCTTTTAGCTGAATGCTAGCATACCACAGGATATCTTCCATCCAGAGGGGAATACCTTTCTGGTAGTACCATCATTATCAAAGCTATGGGGTGGAAGTTGGTCCCAAGAGTGGTCAGCATCCATACCAGGCTCATCTTTTTCTGTATAACCTAATCCCTCCTGTGCTTGTTGATGTGCTCCTCACTCTGTCACTGCATGTAGGTTCATGTTTCTGCACATGTGACTATTTTGCAAGCATCTTTCTGCCCATGGTCATCTATGCTGCACGCCGTGCACCTCTTTTACCACATGGTGCTAGCACTGCAGTGCAGTAGACCATCTTCCTTTCACAGGATGGGTAACCAGATGTTGAATACTCACTCACCTTCCTTCCTATGATCCTTCAGCGCCACAGTCACTAACTGATGCCAGGCTGTCTGGGTCACAGTTAGCATTTCATTCTCCTGCACCACAGAGCCAGTGCTACTTGTTTCAGTAGCACATGCGAGAATTTAAATTCTGTAATTCGAAATGATCTCAGGTTCATTTAAAGAAACTGTATTGAATGAACAGAACTGTAAATGGAAAAGAGTGAACAAGGGCACGGGGGGGGGGGGGGGTGCTGTGCACACCTACTTCCCAAGTTTAAATTTTAAAGTTGCACATCCTTGGATAAAAAATAAAATCCGTTTAGCAAAAAAAAATATTTTCATGCTGTTGTGCACCCTAGTCAATGAATGTCTCTACGTAAAAGTGCAAACTTAAAATCTTTAAAGTTCTACATTGGCAGGCTAATAAAAAATATTCATCAAACAACATTTAAACAACTGACTACACAGCTATACCGCCAGATATAGCCAAGTTACAATCATTAAAGATATAACATGACACAAATCACATGTCATCAAATCTAGGAAAGTTACAGTTGTCCCACTAAAGATGCAACATTTTTAGACTATACTTTTTTTCTGGGTCTATATTGAATCAACGAACACTTAGAAAAGCGAACGCTGATTCTTCGACCCCAGCTTACAATCATGAACACTCAGAACAGCAATTTTTTTCCCAGGGAAAAAAAATCGCTGTTCCAAGAAACACACACACACAACACATGCACACCACAAACTATTTCTAATGTGGGGGGCTTTGCCCCCCCACTTAAATATATCAATTCCAAGACCGCACTACAGTAACGAAGAAGGCAAAAATACTGAAGGCGGCCAAGTGATTTCTTTCCCAGGGAAAGAATTCGCTTATATGCCACTTCAGTATTTTGCCATTTTGCGCTATAAAGTTCGATCAAGACACATTCAAAAGAATGCGTCTTCGATCAGCTAATAGGGAATCTTTTTTTTCCCTGGTATCTTATGCCTTTATAGGTTCATAGGTTCATAGGTTCATACTAGGCTATCTGCCCTAGGGCATTTATAAGCCTAGCCAGAATGTGTTTGGCTTTCGCCACCCATTTTAAATTTATTTTGCTATGCCCTTTTTCGAGGTTAGTATACTGTGCCTCTGTCTAACAGTGACACAGAAGTGATACCTGGGGTAAACCTACGATCTCCCATCCACTCATCAAGATTCCTCTTGAAGAGAGTCAATGAGGGACTCTGCCTAACCTGGACTGGGATTTTATTCCAGAGTGAAGGGAGCCTCTGGGTTATGAATCTGTCCCTCAAGCATGTCCTATTTATTTTAGTGCTGAGGTTCAAGTCTCTCGATCGCGTAGCTCGATGGGATTTGGATTTTCTGAGGTGCAGCATGTCCACTAATTCCGGGTTGGACATGGCTTTATCGTCAGGCACAGATCGCCTCTGAACAGGCGGTATGCCACTGAGTAGAGCTGGAGTTTCTTTAACCGGGCAGCATATGGCATCTGTTTGAGCCCTTTGATCCTCTTGGTGAGGTACTTTTGGGGTCTTTCCAGTTGCTGCAGGTGTCTGGTAAGGTACATCCCAAAAGGGGCATTGTACTCAATTATGGGCCTGATGAGGGATGAGTAAAGAGGCACGATGGCGTCCCCTGATCTAGATGTGAATCCCTTCATGATTAGGTGGGCTATATAAAATGTTTTTCTAACCACTTTGGCCACGTGGTTGTCAAATGAGAGATTGCTATCAACTTGGGTCCCCAGGTCCCTAATTACTTCTTCTGTACTTAATGGATTACCACCTATGTGGTAATTTGTGGGCACTTTGTTTTTGCCAAAGGGGATGACTATACACTTTTGGCATTTAGCTTGAGGCCATGGCTCTGGCACCAGTTGTCTGTTTCTATGAGGCCCTTTTGGAGGATGCTTGTGTCGACTGGAGAGTCGATTATGGCCCAGTTTGCAGTCATCTGCGAACTTGGTCAGCCACAGTCCTTCCGTGTTGGCCTGTACCTCCGAGAAATATATACCGAACAAGAGAGGTCCCAGGACTGAGCCTTGTGGGACACCACTTGTAACTGGTTTGGAGTCTGACATGGCTCCAGCAATTCTAACCATGTGGGTTCTGTCCTTGAGCCAGTTTGCAATCCATCTAGTGACATAGGGGTTTATATTTAAGCTGGTGAGCTTATCTATAATGCCTGAGTGGGGTATTGTATCGAAGGCTTTTGCGAGGTCCAGGTAGGCTGTGTGGACCACCTTCCCCTCGTCAATGGCCTTGGTGACTGTTTCAAAGAAATCAACCAGGTTTAAGAGGCAGGATCTGCCCTTAACAAAGCCGAACTGGGTAGGCTCCAGTGTTTGTAGGTCCCCAATATCTTTATTTATGAGGTCCATGATGATCCTTTCCATAGCTTTGCAGACCAAGCTAGTCAGGCTTATGGGGCAATAGTTTCCAGGATCCGTTGAGGCACCACCTTTATGGAGAGGGACCACTGTTGCTGTACACCACTCTTTGGGCACATGTCCTGTAGTAAGGCTGAGATTGAACAGTAGTTTTATGTTTGGGTTTAGCTCTTCTTGGAGTTCATGTAGGACGCCCGGGACACCATCTGGTCCCATTGATGCTGTGTTTTTTGCTTTAGAGAGGGCGGCTCTTACCTGAGCATCTGAGATGTCAGGGGGGCAGCACTCTGCTGGGATAGATATTTGCCCTTTTGGTGGGGAGGGGGGGGAGAAGTTTGCGCTGAACCTGTCAGCTAGGATGTTGGCAATGTCTGTGGGTTTGGTGTATTTTTTGTCATTTTGGACTAATTCTGAGCATATCTGGGAATTACCACCCAGGTTCCTAACATAACTAAAGAAAGCCTTGTGATTATCCTTATTGTCCTGTGCAATTTTTCTCTCGAAGCTGGCCTTAGACAATTTTATGTGTGCCCGTAGTTTTTTGCTAATATTGATCAGTGATGCCTTCCCTTTTTGGGATTTTGCTCTATCATTTAGTAGCTTCCTCCTTCTATTGTATAGTTTGTTTATGGCTGGGGTCCACCAGACAGGACGTCTGCCTTTGGAGGATTGGGTCTTGGTTTTATTTGGGATTGCATGATACATGCATTCCTGAAGGTGTTCATAGAATGCGTTTATAAAGGATTCTGCGGTCTGTGCCGTATTTTCCACAGACCCGGGGGCTTTGAAGGATTCCACCTCAGTTTTGAGGAGTGTGAAATTTGCTTTAGAGAAGTTTTTCACTGTGGTTTTCTGGGCAGGGGGTGGGATCGGGATGTGAATATCCAGTGAGATTAGTTTATGGTCTGATCTTACCAGTGAGGGATACACTTCTGGTCTGGAGCATAGAGTCCCCATGTTGGCGATGATCAGGTCCAGTATGTTTTCCCCTCTTGTGGGAGTGGTAACAAGTTGTTCCATAGCATTTGAGTTTATAAATTCTAGGAACCTTTGGGCTAGGGTGTTGAAGCTAGAGTAATGCTCCCAGTCTATGTTTGGGTAGTTGAAGTCGCCCAATATAATGGTGTTTGGAGAGACCTTCATATTTTCCAGTGTTCTCAGGAAGGCCGAGTGGGGTTCCTGGGTTTGGGAGGGTGGTCTGTAGCAGGCTATAAACTGGAAGGCAGTTTTACCCACTGTTAGTTGCACATGGATAGTCTCTGATGCTTCGTGCTTTGCCACCAACCTGAAGGTGTGGGTATCTTTGATGAATATCGATACTCCCCCTCCTTTTGTGGTTCGGTCCAAGTTTTGGGGCCGAAAAGCATGGTATGAGGTATAACCTGGTAGTGCTGGGGTGCTCTCGGGAGCCCTGAACCAGGTTTCTGTTACTGCACAGATATCGATGTTCTCCATGCTAAGGAGAGTATCGAGTATGTGCATCTTGAGGTTTAGACTTCTGGCGTTGAGTAGCATTACTCTTAGTTTCTTATCCCTTGTGATACCTATGGAGGTGGGTTTGTCTTTTGAGCCTTGCCTAAAAAAGGCACTATGGGGGTAGCAAGTGCCTTTGCCAATATCCGAAAGCCCAGGGGTGACAGGTGCAAGGCGTCCCTAGCGAAGCATCGTGGCTTGTCGAGCATATCATCCCAAGCTGACAGGCATTGGATCCCCTTTGAATGACACCAGTACTTAAGCCAATTGTTGAAATTGATCATCTTGTCTTCATATTGTGGCATCATTCGTGGTGAGGGTAAGATGCTACTCAAGGTCAGGGTCATACCGGCCTGGGCTACATGCTCAGAGAGCTCCTTTATGTCTCTTTTCATGTAGTCCAGGGAGGTACATCTCAGGTCATTCACACCAGCATGGACAATGACTGAGTCATATTTGTACTTGCCTTGGAGTGACCTGAGTGCTTGTGTTATGTGGCGGATCCTAGCGCCCGACAGGCTGCTCATCGTGACCCTCTCCTTGTTCAGCCTGGTGAGCGGGACGTCAGTGTGCCTGATGATAGAGTCACCTATTACAAGTGTATCAGGTGTGTTGTTTAGTCTTAAGGGCTGTGACTGTTGGCACACTGGCTTTGTGAGATATGTGTTGCACGTGTTTTGTTTTGGGGTAGCGGCTGCTTGGGTGTCTGCTTTGGAGGTCTCTGCTGCTTCGGCAGACCTTTATTTAGAGCCTCAGTATGTTTTGTGTGATTATGTGTTTGGTTTGCTGTCGTGGTAGGTCTATGTGAGACTGGAATTGTAGTGAGTGTGGTTTCCTTCTCCTCCTGACTGGTTATGCCAGTACTGAGTTGAGAGAGCTTAGCCTCCAGTTTGGCTATATGGTTGCATCTCTCACATGTGTTGGAATTTGTTGGGAGGAGGAGAGGGTTGTCTGTGTACATGAGGCAGTTGTAACATTGCCTCAAGATTCCCAGATTCACCAGCTGGACTGGAGAGGAGATTGACAACTGACCTTTGGACATGCTAGAATAATATTGGGAATTCCTTAATAATTGAAAACCAGGGCCAGTGGGGAGTGAGGGTGTAGTGCTTTTAATTTTTAGTGCTGACTTATACAATTGCTTTAGTGAGCAAGTGCCAGGTAACTTAAGTACAATGTGTTACAGGTAACTTAAATGCAAAAACGACAAACAGTAACTTTCTTTCAAGTGAAACAAGGAAATAAGTACAGTAAGCAATGCAGATATCACTAGTGATCCACAGAAGCGCTGAGAAGCTGCGTATTAGGTGGAATTAGCGTTCCAGGGAAATAACAAGCAAACAAACAACAAGCATATAAACAAAGCTAGATTCAGCAGGCCTGGATCTAGTCTATGCTACAGCAAACAAGGTGTACCAATTTCAGGAAGATACAGTTCAAATATTCAGGCACTATAAACCTTTAACCAGAAATTCCCAGCTCAGAAGGGCAGAGTCCAGCCTCTTCTCCCACAAGAGTGGAGACCACAAACCTTCTTAATGTAAAATAACTGGCCTGAAGCCCAAGTGCTTAAACCAGAACTAATACACTTTAAGAATAACAGACACTGGGCTCTCAATCAGCAGTTCCCAACTTAGAAGGATGAAAGCTACCTGTCCTGCCACCACAGTGCATGCCACAAACCTTCCTAATGTAAAACAACTGGTCTGAAGCCCAAGTGCTTAATCCAAAAGACTTAGAATGATAGCTACACTTTAATCAAGTTACTACCAAGCAGTAATAAATACAATTGAATACTTTAGAGAATGCCTGGATTAGTGCTCAAGTTACACAAACAAAGCTAGATCCAGCAGGCCCGAATCCAGTCTATGCCACAGCAAACAAGGCACCAACTTCAGTAAGAAGCAGTTCAGATATGCATGCACTATAAGCCTTCAACCAGAAATTCCCAGCTCAGAAGGGCAGAGTCCAGCCTCTCCTCCCACAAGAGTGCAGACCACGAACCCTCTTAATGTAAAATAACTGGCCTGAAAGCCCAAGTGCTTAAACCAGAATTAATACACTTTTAGAATAACAGACACTGAGCCCTCAATCAGCAGTTCCCAACCTAGAAGGATGTAAGCTACCTGTTCTGCCACTACAGTGCAGACCACAAACCCTCTCAGTGCAAAACAACTGGTCCGAAGCCCAAGTGTTTAAACCAAAAGGCTTAGAATGAGTTACACCAAGCAGTAATAAATACAATTGAGTACTTTTAAGATGATGCAAAAGTAAAAAAGTAGGTAGAAACACAAGTACAGTAAAAGCAGATGAATTTTTTTTTTTTCTGAACAAGTGCTGAGATCAAAGAAACAGATTTGAGTGCTGAAACTAGAAAACTGGCTAGTTAAAAGAAAAAAAAACTAAGCTAGAAGGCTTCCCTCCAACACAGAAGGGCTTGGGGGCTCAGAAGCCTTCAAATAGTCTATACCACTTAACAGGAAAGGCAGGAAACAAGCTTAAATTTTTTTTTTCTGTTTCCCAGATGCTCTCTTTGTACACAGTAGGAGTGCCTGAAATCAGAATATGATCTCACTGCACTCATTTGTAGGCTTGCCACCCCTCCGTTTTTTTTCCGGACTATCAGGAAATCAAACTGATTCTCCGGTAGTCCGGAAAACACTGTACAAACTCCGGTATTCTGTTTCAAAAAGGAAACAGACTATCGGAGTTTGAAAATCGGCTGATTTACTATGCTTTTTTTACAGAAAAGCATAGCAAATCAACCAAAAGCAGGTGGCGGGAATGAAAAAAGAGGGCGTTCCCGTCGTGTGATGCTGTCGTTACGTCCCAAAATAGTCGTTATGTTGGTGGGAGAGGGGGTTGGGGTGGGCGGGGTTACTGGTGATGCGAGGGGCGTGGCTTTGCTCCGGTTTTAGCCGTGAAGGAAGGTGGCAACCCTACTCAGTTGAGTGAGCAAATGAGATGGGCCCAGAAGGAGTATCCAAACACAAATTTACAAGAGGGGCGGGCAGTTGCAAGGCCACTAAGATTAACACCAAAACAAAAACAGGGAGGGTGGCTGGGACTAACTGAAGAGCAGAGTGAAAACTTCCAGTTCAGTTAATATTCCTTCCACACAGTTAAAATCAATTTAAATACTGCATTTTTTGAAAAAAAGAGCAGATAAAGGTACTTAAATTCTCTTATACGTCCAGTTGAATATAGCAAGTTCTTAGCTGGCCAAAGCTGAGGTTTCTAAGCAGAAAATATTTCACACTGTACCACTTAAATAGGCAAGGACAGGAAATCAAAGAATGTGACTACCCCCACACCTGTAATTACTAGCAAATAACAAAATTCAGCAAACACTGACTAACTTCCAGTTCAGCTAATATTCCTTCCACACAGTTAAAATCAATTTAAATACTGTATTTTTTGAAAAAACAGAGCAGATAAAGGTACTTAAATTCTCTTATACATCCAGTAGAATATAGCAAGTTCTTAGCCGGCCAAAGCTGAGGTTTTTAAGCAGAAAATATTTCACACTGTACCACTTAAATAGGCAAGGACAGGAAATCAAAGAATGTGACTACCCCCACACCTGTAATTACTAGCAAATAACAAAATTCAGCAAACACTGACTAACTTCCAGTTCAGCTAATATTCCTTCCACACAGTTAAAATCAATTTAAATACTGTATTTTTGAAAAAAAGAGCAGATAAAGGTACTTAAATTCTCTTATACGTCCAGTTGAATATAGCAAGTTGTTAGCCGGCCAAAGCTGATGGTTTTAAGCAGAAAATATTTCACACTGTACCACTTAAATAGGCAAGCACAGGAAATCAAAGAATGTGACTACCCCCACACCTGTAATTACTAGCAAATAACAAAATTCAGCAAACACTGACTAACTTCCAGTTCAGCTAATATTCTTTTCACACAGTTAAAATCAATTTAAATACTGTATTTTTTGACAAAAAAGAGCAGATAAAGGTACTTAAATTCTCTTATACGTCCAGTTGAATATAGCAAGTTCTTAGCCGGCCAAAGCTGAGGTTTTTAAGCAGAAAATATTTTACACTGTACCACTTACATAGGCAAGGACAGGAAATCAAAGAATGTGACTACCCCCACACCTGTAATTACTAGCAAATAACAAAATTCAGCAAAAACTGACTAACTTCCAGTTCAGCTAATAATTTCACAATGAGGGATAATGTAACTTGGCAAAACTGTCACCCAACACATACACACACACACACACACACACACACACACACACACACACACACACATCAATTATTATGGTCTTGTCCAAGCCCATTCATTGAGTACTTAGTAATGAGTCTTAAGTTAGAATCTTGGCTACAGTCCACATAAAGTATATCTGAGGCACTGTGAACTTTGCAATATGTTTCTAGAGCTTCAGGTTCTGCTCCTGTCTGGACAACAGAGATAACAACAATCTAAACCTTTGGCAAAGTTCTGTTCCGTTGTTTCTATAGCCTTCAGGCCCTGAAGGTATTTGATATTCTCTCTAGCAATCGCAATCATCTCTCTCTCTCTCTCTCTCTCTCTCTCTCTCTCTCTCTGCCTCAGAAGTTTAGTGTGAGGGTCATCCTTATTCTTGTGGGAATATTCCTTTGCAGGTCCATATAGCAGTATGACTTTTTTGTATTAATATACGAAGCAAGGGTCACCTCACACTGTTTTAATTTACTGTTTGATTTTTGCGAATCAGCTTTTGCTAGTGACAAAGATTTGATCTGAGTTTTACTTTCATCTTCCAAGTTTTTACACTTTGTGATTAGCTCAAACATATCATCATATAACTTTCTCTTCTATTCCGGTGACACATTAACAAGGTTTGCATTCCTTTCATGTTTTTCTTGCAGCTCATGAATGTTATGGTTAAATGTACTTAATTCACTTTTATTACGTTTCTGTACCTCTTTACATGGAGTCATTTTAAGGTCTTCATTGGTTAAATGTCAACTGTTTACTTCCTTTTACACTTTCAAACTTTGCATTGTAAGCTGGACCAAAGTATCTTACTTTTGTATTTGGAAAGTTACTTCCTTAGCTGCTTCACTGTTGTGAGCAAGAGTTTGCATTCAGTTCTTAACTTTCTTTTCAGTTTTCTGGAGCTGTGCCTTTAGTAATTCCCATTCCGATTGTACATTCTGCCACTTCACCTTTAGATCAAGAATAGCATTATCCATTGTTTGTAACTCTTGCCACATTTCTTCTTTCTCACTCTGTAAATAAAACAGTAAACCAGTGCCAGAATACGTTGAAACTCCGTCCAAGCAGTTTATTCACAAGCTGATAAAAACAAGTCAAAAATAAAAACGATCGATAACTTATGTTAACGCTCTTACAACCACAATTCAATATGCGTTTTCGTCCTTGTGCATAGGACTTCATCAGACAAATCTCTTTAATTAATTACAACCTTTATATAGTGGATAAAATCAATCTACTTATATAATTTATCCATTTTAATTTTAAATAAGTTTTTAAAGAAATTCTTAGGAAAATTTGAAATCATTATTTATTATTGTATGTATATTTAAATAATTCAATATTTATTTATTTATTTGGTTAAATAAATATTTATTTATTTATATATATAAGTATGTTTTTAATCAGAGATGAACACTGTGACAGTTTTTTTAAATGAGAGCAATTAATTCATGTATTTGATGCAGTCGTGCACATTTCCCAGATGGGCATAAATATTCATGAGTTTCTGTATCCTGATAGGATGGTGTGAATTAATCAAGAAAGGCGATTGGATAAATTATATAAGTAGATTGATTTTATCCACTATATAAAGGTTGTAATTAATTAAAGAGATTTGTCTGATGAAGTCCTATGCACAAGGACGAAAACGCATATTGAATTGTGGTTGTAAGAGCGTTAACATAAGTTATCGATCGTTTTTATTTTTGACTTGTTTTTATCAGCTTGTGAATAAACTGCTTGGACGGAGTTTCAACGTATTCTGGCACTGGTTTACTGTTTTATTAGTTTTTGAAAGTGCTGGTTCCTGTTTTGTGGTTTTTGTCACTCTGTAAATACACAATGTCAGCTTGGGATTAAAACTGACATACTGTTGTCTTTCAAGTTCAAGCAGCAGTTAATTTTGCTCTTCTAATTTATGCAACACCTTTTCCAACATTAATAAAACAGGCTCTCTTTCAGTGGCAGCTGGTGACTTCAAATCAAAGGGGGGCTGCAGGAGACAGCTGAATGGGTGGGGTCACTGGGAATGGGTGTGGCCAACTAGAAAGGGGAGGAGCTATAATCAAAACCACAAAAACTGTAACTTTAATTAAATACGCTGCCCTGGGTGCCAAACTATCATGAGAGTCCAATCAAGAAAAAAGGAAAGTGTAGAAGAAAAAAATATTTCAATCCATTGGCTGCATGGCAGCTTACTTAATATCTAGATGCATAGCTGGCTTTAGGCACCAGCGAACCCTGCGGTCGCTGGGGGCCCCCTGTTCCTTGGGGGCCCCCAACCACAGCAAGTTATCTTATCCTAATGTTTTGTAACATGTCTGTCAAACCAACAAAAGCTATTACAGCATTCTTGTATACTTAATAAACCACATGGATAATAACTCTTATTTATATCCCCTTTAAAATTCAAACATATTTCTGGTCGTATTAACAGTGTTTTGTCAACTAACAGGCAACAGAATTCCATTAAATATTTTACCAGTGACATAGTGCCCCTGGCTTAGTTAACCCCTGCTGTTGGACATTTTCTCCACTAAAGCTAACTACATAGCCAGCTTTAGGTCCCTACTATACCCGTGGTCGCAGGGGCCCCCCTTAATCATCCTTGACTGTGTGAGGGCCCCACAAAAGCTGCTGTTGGTTGGGGAAAATGTAGAAGAAAAAAATGTATTAATTTACTAATTATGCTCTTTAACCTGAAGAGGGCTCTGATATGACCCTGTTAGGATGAAGCTGATAATGAACATGAGCAAGGTGAGCACTACAGAGATCAGCAGCCCAGAGTGACTTATGTCAGTGCAAATTTTGGATTTTAAGAAGAGTTGATACTTCCGATCATCAAGGACGATTTTCTCTTTTAGGGAGTTTTATAAATACAAACAGAACACCAGATACTATAACTCTCAATTTCTTTGCTTAAGAATTCAGTGCGATCCCAAAAATAATAGAATAAAGGCTCAGAATCAGGACTGCATTTTAAATATTACTCTAATTTCCTTAAGAAATTAATAGAATAACACCTTTTGCATCAACACATATTTTTGGACAATAATTATAAAACTCAGATGTCTGGACTGATTGACTGTAATCCTGAAGTATTTACCAGCAAATCAAACTTTTTACGAAGAAGAAAGCAAAAGTATGAACACAATCAGGGAAGGTCTGAAATCAGGGCCAGTGACAGGTATGTGAAATCAGGGCCAGTGACAGGTATGTGAAATCAGGGACAGCGACAGGTATGCATTACTCCTCAATGAGGGAAATAGGTGACATACCCCTGCTGCTGTTTGATGACCGCTAAACAGCAGTTACTGATCTGGTGTGACAGTACCAGTGTTGTACAATGTATTGCTATTTGCTGAAATAAGTACAAAACTAGTACCACTATGGCTTATGCTTGTGTGTGTCCATGTGTGTATGTAAAAAATATCACTGATTTTTCTATGTGCATGCACCCAGTAATGCCGGGACACAGACATTATTCTTTTGGGTATCAGTAAAAAATGTACCTAACAAGTAATTCAATTTCAAAAGTAAGACATAAAATATATCAGAGAACATTCAGTGTCCCCCACTCACCAGACTGTATAAATAGATATTGTGGGCTCCCTTAATCATCTTTGACTCTGTAGGGACCCCCACAAAAGCTGTTGCTGGTTGAAGAAAAATCAGGAGAAAAAAATTATCAATTTTCTGATTGAGCTGTTTAACTTGAAGAGTGCTGAGATATGACCATTTTGGGATAAAGCTGATAAAAGCCTTTGGTTTCAACCACAGCCATTCTAAAACCATCCCTGCACAAATGTGTGTGTACAGAAAGCTGCTGTACAATATGGGGGTCTGGGGATTGTGTGGTTATTACAACTTTAATTTTCATTACAGTCAAACCTTAGAGGTGTGCACATGAAGTCGCTTGTGTTTGAGCTGAGGACAGTGTGGTAATTGTTTATTTACTTTTCTCACAGACCTCAAATGTGTGAAAAGAAGGTTACTATAGCTTGTGTAGGGGTGGTGTACTGTCTAGGACCAACAAAATAGAATATATTACTGAAATCATTCTCACAATCATACATCAGGCACATATACATGGGACTGACTTTGAGGGTTACAGGTGAGGAAGCATGCTATGCATATGTATATCAGCTATCACTTGAAATATATGACTAAGGCAATTTAAAGAAAAAAATAAGACTGAAATTCTTTTCTTTTTCATGATTTTTCTTTAGGCCACCACTGGAGTAAAATGCTGAGAATATGCTCTAAAATGCATCGCAGACCATCTGTAACCCTACGGCTTCTTGGGCCCTTGGTTATTTGAGTTATTTCCTAAATGATTATCACTGTGCTGTGTTGTTCAGGAAAGGAGTGTTGAAAGGATGCAAGGAAAACTAAAGTTGAACAGCAACAGTGAATTCCTTTCCTTAATCATAATTTTTGTTCAAGCCATTACTGGATGAAATGGTTGTGTAAAAAGAAAAAAAACACTTTAAAATGCACTTCAGAGCATATACAAATTATAGCGTTTTGAAAAAGCTGAGAGTAAGGCAAAATGTGAGAAAAGGAAGAAAAAAGTAATGTCTATAGTATGGGAAGCCAAAAGACGGGGGGGGGGGTCAGAGGACAGGACTGGGGGGGGTGGAGGCTGTTGAAATGGTAGGCCTAGTCATCAGTTCATTTAATTCCAGACCTGTACATAGAGTTATTGCAATGTATCATTGTTGCAACTAAATACCAGTAAATGTAAGTGTCACTTTGTTAGACAGATCAACATAGTGTGGTATATAGGCCTGTTGTAATGTAAGAGCTTGTAGCTACAGGTCTGTCGGTACGTACTACTCCTAAAACTTTTCAGCACAAACTAAAAGGTTTCTTAGGAGGGGTGGCACTGACAGAATGATACTTCTACCGGAAGTGCCTAGGGGGACCCAACTTGACATTTGCTGGGGGCCTCCAAAATGCTAACACCGGCCCTGATGGAAACAAAAAGGTTGTGAGGCATGAAAAAATAAATTACTTTTTAAATACATTACTGGAATGCCAGTTAAAATCAAGTATAAAAAAACAAGCAGCACTCAACTCAAACTACTTCTCCTTGCACTGCGGTTCTAATTATAATTTATATTCAGCTTTATTAAAGTACCAAGTAGCATGCTGAAAGTAGCAATCTCTGTGATACCCCTACTTGTAAAAATGTTTCTTATCCAAAAAAGACCTGCTGCCTGACAACAACTATCTACTTGTTTCATGGGGAAAACATGATCAAAGTAAAAAATGAAAAGCAAACAGGAAACAAGCTCAACATACATTGCTTAAAGGATTACTGCACAGGATATGGACCACACATGATAGATTGGCATTCTGTTTAGTTTGCAGGTAAAGCCTGTAATGAGCTCTTAAAATAATGTAATCCTGTCCTTTATTACAAATACTGTCAAATGCATTTCAATAACCAAGGCTTATATGTTATCTAGTTATGTAAGTATTCTCTGCATGGCAACAACAGAAAGGCTTTCAATGTTGGCAATTCGTTAACAGTATGCTTATTAAAACTTACTTGCATCTTACAATCTCAGACAAGCTTACCAGATGGTCATTAAAGCATTGCTACTTAAACACAGAGCAACAGGCACTTTCTGAATAATAAGCATAAATCAACAGTATAACAATATGACAGAAACCAGAACATTCTGCAAAATCAAGGACAGATGAAAAGCCATTGTAGTACTTGTGTCTACCTTGGATAGGGGGATAGTCTGCACATTTACACTGCATACTGTTCCTTGCCTTGGTTGGACACATCCAGAGTCACTACATAGGAGAGTGGGGTGCAACAAGTATGTCACAATTTGAAATGTCTCTGCGATGGCCCTGACACATTTGTCATACCTCTCAACCTCAGAGCAAGAAATCTTGACAAAGCCATACATAGAAGTGGGACAAAGGCCCAAAAATAAGGACAATTTTTAAATATTGCTCTTATAAACTTAGAAAGATAATAGAATAGTAGGTCTTGCATTAGTATGAATTTTCTGAAGGGTATGAAATCTGAAACTGAAATGTCTGTCATTATTTTCTAACTTCAGTCTTTAATGATTTGCCACTAATTTGCCAAAAAAACACAATTTTATGAAAAATGGACCAAAAATGTGATTCAAAAATATAAAATAGCCACACAATACAGCTGGGAACCTGCAAAGAAGGGACACTTTTTAATATTAGTACTGCTAACTTGAGCAGCTGACAAAATAAAAGAATCTACATGCATTTCTGAAATAAAAGCAATCTATAACTGATTATTACAGTTATTTATTAATTGTAAACCCTCCATGTTTTCTTCCAAAATTGCCATTTTGCGGAGAGATTATTAGGGGAAGAGCAACATTTTGAGCCAAAATTGGGTACAGTTGAGAGGTTTGGATATGCCTAATTCTATAAAGCAATTTATTTGCACGTACCTCTCAACCTGTTAATGCAGGAAATCTGGACAAGGCCAAATATATTGAGGGAACTTATAACAGTACTAAAAATTGCTCTTGTATAAACTGAGACAGTTGATAGAATAACAGGTCTTGCTTTAGCATGCATTTTTCTGAAGGTTATGAAGTCTGAAACTCAGTGTCTGTCATTATTTAGTGACTTCATTCCTAAATGATTTGACAGAAAACCACAAATGTTATGAGGAACAAACCAAAAATAAGAAGCAAAAATCTCTTCATTCTGCAAAAATCTGGACAGTTGAGAGGTATAGTTCAGCCGGGGCTGTCTGAGTTTGTTGCCCCCCCCCTCACAAAATCATGGTCGAATGGAGCTTCCCCCCCTACAGCCATTCCAATGAACCATTACTTGGCTATTTCACCCCATTTACCATAAACACTAACCGGGAAAAGTCAAAAAACAAAAACCAGAAACACTAATGTGCATACTGCTTTACTTCTGCGATGATTTGGACTTCACTTGAAAGTTTTATTTTACATTTTACAGCGCAAACACTAATAGATATCATATCTGCTAAACAAAGCAATGCAGTCTCACAATGAAAACAGACAGCATTAAAACTTCTCTGCCCTTGAAAACTCACATTCACTGAAACAGCATTGAAACCCACATTCAAAGAAAATACATTTTGCCAGTGACAGATTAACTTTGGGTTTGGACTGTTTTCAAATTACAGGCCCCTTGCACACGAAACATACACATGCTCTTTCATACACCTTCCTGATTGTATTAAATTATATTCCTTGTACAATACAGTACAGTTTTAGAGGGTGTTTTAAATTTGTTTTGAAAATTTTCCAGTAAACAATGAAACAAAATGCATGCACCAGTAATGACAAAACTGCCCAATTCAGAACATTTCCATCATAAAAGTCTACTCAAACTTCCACAGTCCACCAGTATCGGTACATATGCACAATCTCTGAAGTAAAAGTCATCTAAATAATTCCACATTAAAGAGATCTGTAACTAATGAAGAGGCTGCTGCTAGCAAACAACTTTATATTTCATTGTTTCATCTACAAATAAAGTGCCCGTTACCCTTGAGGAATAAATTGCCTATCTTACACTAAAAAAATGATAAGCTAGCAATATTGCAATAGGGAATTGATGGCAAACAATAACAGGTTCATAGTTACTAGGTATCTTCTCCAAAAAGGAGTGCAGCATCCACCCCCTTTGCAAAGTACAGTATCAGCAATGCATCTATCTACTGTGGGAGTAGAACCCACAGCCTTCTGCATCAAAAGCAAGTATACTACCTGTTGTGCTATTAACAAGGCAAGCAGATTCAGCATAAGCAGCACTAAACTTTTGCTCCCCTGCAGCTTTCAGCTTCTTGTAAAATCTACTCACTCAGCTGTATCTCTGAACTTTGCAGCACAAAGAAATCTGGAAAAAGTCAAAATTTATTGGGGGGGGGGGGACAAAAGCCCAAAAACCAGGGATGCATTTTAAACATTGCTTGTATAATGTTGGAAAGTTGCTAGAATAAAATGCTGTGTTACCACCATACATTTCACTGCCAAGCCTTAAACCCAGGACCCTGTGCAAAACAGTCAGAGCAGTATACCACTATGCCAAATCAGCTGTTTTGTGAAAGAGGAAGACTGAAACTTAAATGGCTACCATTTAGTGAATTCAGTTCTCACCATAGCACAGCTGTAAACCTCTTAGCACAAAACACCTGAACAAAGCCAATAATGGGTGAATACAGCCCCCAAACATTCAGTGAATTCAGTTCTCACCATAGCACAGCTGTCAACCTCTTAGCACAAAACACCTGAACAAAGCCAATAATGGGTGAATACAGCCCCCAAACATTCAGTGAATTCAGTTCTCACCATAGCTCTCAATCTCTTAGCAAAAAACACCCAGACAAAGCCAGTAATGGGGGAATATAGCCCCCAAACATATTCAGTGAATTCAGTTCTTACCATAGCTCTCAACCTTAGCACAAAAAATCTGGATGAAGCCAATAATGGGGGAATACAATCCCAAAAATAGGGACACATTTCAAATATCCATCTTATACACTTAGAAAATTGCTAGAATAAAAGCTTTTGTGTTACCATGCACTTTCTGAAGAATATGAAGTCTGATATTCAAATGCGTGTCATTTTTAACATTTATTAACCAGGAAAGTCTGACTTGGAACAAAAGCTAATTTTTAGCAGAGGCCCAGGAAGAAACACTCCAGATAAGACACATGTCTTTATAAGATGGGAGGACACTAAAGGAAACAAACACAGGGAGAGCATACAGACTCCACAGAAAAGGTAAGGCACCCCAGCTAAGAATCAAACCAAAGAACCTGTAGCTGTCAGGCAACAATGCTACCACTGCACCAATGCACTACCAGCTTTGCAAGGACACAAATACAGAAACCACAGATTTTATGAGGACTAGAACAAGTATGAGGGAAAAATCTGCAATGTTTTTACAAATGGTGGTGGGTAGGGAATTCAGGCTCCTGCCACCTGGGCTCAAGGTACAGGATTCAAGCCTTATTCTCTACCCACCACCATGTAGCACTTGGGCATTTTACACACACACACACACACACACACACACACACACACACACACACACACATACACACACACACACAATGTGACTCCACAAAACGGCCGCCAATCCTCCTCTGCAGCTAAGTCCACAAAACGGCCGCCGATCCTCCTCTGCATCTAAGTCCACAAAAACGGCTGCCGATCCTCCTCTGCAGCTAAGTCCACAAAACGGCCGCCGATCCTCCTCTGCAGCTAAGTCCACAAAATGGCCACCGATCCATGAATCCCCTGGCAAATTGTTGTAACTAAGGAAATTATTCTTCTGAGATGGGATATAGAAGGAAGAGCAAATGTCACACTAATAAATGGAATGAAAACAATACATGCAAAATGATGTTCAGGAGGAGTGAAGTTTAAGAGAAGGCAGGAACTGAGGAATTTATGTAATGGAGTGAATGAAAATTGTTAAAAAGAAAACTAATATCTCTACTGAATGACTAACAATGGAAACTGTTATAGTTTGTTTTATTTTCAATCAACATTTATAAACTCATGTTACAGATTAAATGTGATAATTTAATAAAGGTGTTTAAGAAAGAAATATTTGCAGAAATGTATAAGTATAATAATGAAAAATTACTGCAGACTAATACAGAAAGTTTGAATCCAGAAAAGTGCAAGAAAAAGGCATTAACTGGATTAAGGAAAAAGGCAATGTAAAAATGGAAATTAACACGGAAGTACAAGACAGCAGTGAACAAATGCAAGGCATTCTTTAGCTATGTCCTCAACCTCAGATTGTGTGCAGAGCTCATTGTAAATGGAGCTGCCTATACTGAGCCAGAAGACATAGCAAACCTACTGGCCAATAAATTCAGGTCCAGCTTTACCCATTTCTCCCCCCTCAACCTTCCCTCAGGAAATGCCATTAAATATAACTCCCTCTGCTATTACTAGCGAGCTGGTAATTTAATGCTCTCTCTAAGGGCAAGAACACTGCACCGATGGGCCCAGACAATATCCCAGGATGCCTTCTAAATAGCATGGAATATGACCTATCAGGCCCTCTGCAATTGCTATTTAGCTATAGCTTCCAAACAAACTCCATGCCTCATGAATGGAGAAAACAGCAGTCATCCTTCTGCACAAAGGTGGCCCATCTACAGACCCTGGGAACTACAGACCCATAAGTCTCACTAGTGTTATGTGTAAAGCCATGGAAAAAATGATCATGGAAATGATCCTCCAGACACTGGACCCAACCCAGTTTGTTTTCTCAAGGGCAGGTCATGCCTACTCAACCTGGTGGACTTCTTTGAGAAGGTCACCAAAGCAAAGGATGAGGGTAAAATGGTTCACACTGCCTACCTTGACCTGGCCAATGCATTTGACACAATACCCCATTCGGGCACTGTTGACAAATGCAAGAGGTTAGGTACAAACCTGTATGTCACTCAGCCAACTGGCTCACAGACAGGACCAAGGAAGTTAGAATTGGGGAGTCCACCTCTACAAAGAGGCCAGTCACAAGTGGAGTCCCTCAGATATTAGTCCTTGGACTGCTCCTTTTTGGCATTTACTTCTCTGAAGTCAAGACTAATGTCAATGGTCTCTGGCTGACTAAATCTGCAGATGATTCAAAATTAGGAGCTGTCATTGAATCTCACACTGACACAAATATTCTCCAGGAAGGGCTGACACAGACAAGCAACTAGTGTCACAGCCATGGAGTAAAACTAAATGTGAGGAAATACATAATAGTATCCTTTGGGAAGTCATCCACCCCAGTTAACTATCACATTGGCAACATACCCCTTAGAGATGACCCACTAGTCAGGGACTTAGGGACATACATAGTAATCTAGCCTCTGACCATCATGTGTCCACAGTAGTGAGGAAATCATTCTATGTTGCGCAATTTATAAACAAAGGTATGGCATCTAAGTCCAAGGAAGTTATTGCTCAACTGTATTCACCATTCATCAAACCTATCACTGAGTACAATGCCCCCTTTGCTATGTACCTAACCAGGCATATCCAACAACTGGAACGTCCACAGAGGTTCCTCACTAAAAGGATACAGGGCATAAGTAAAATGTCCTATGTAGACCACCTCAAAGCCCTATCCCTTTATTCTGTCTCCTACAGAATTTTGAGGGGAGATTTATGCCTGACATAAAGGGTGTTGTCAGACCCCACTCTGATGGACCTCCTGCATAGCCACAAAACAAACAGCACCAGAATTACCCATTCTAAAGACTTAAACCTTGCCTGTGATATACGTAGAACCTAATGGATAGACAGGTATGCATCCCAGAGACTACCTCTTCTCTAGAACAGGCTCCCCATCCATGTGAAGCAGAGTTCCTCCCTAACCCAATTCAAGTGCAACTTGTACAACTGGATGGGGAACAGGAAATTCATTACTGGTTTGGGACCTATGTTTCTAATATACCCAGGCAACCTGTAAATGGTTCATCTCTCAGGCCCTTCTTGTAAATGTTTCCTCTCCCGAGCCCCTGCTTACACTTATCAAAGGTATCAGAATTTGTCAGATATTTCGGTTGCATGGCTAGGCTTAAAAAGGCCCTTGTGGTCGTTAGCTTAGTAAACACCTACAAACCTATGAACAAAGGTCATGATGAAGAGGAGCAAGGAATGCTGAATGCTGGAGAAACCTTAGACAAAGTTTTTATGCTTTCACAAAGTGAGCAATTTACTATAAAGGTAAGGTCACAACAAATAATAAAGCCATGTATTACAAAGTAAAGAACATGAAGGAGAAGAACTACAGGAATGGAGAACAACTTCTAAAATAACCTTTTAGACATTCTTTAAAAACTATATATAGAAAACCCCATCATACTATTAAAATGGCATACTTATGAAAATAAGGATCATTTGAAAACATTTATTCACTTATATATGTTAGAACATCACAAATTATGAACTATATAGTTACATAATCATATGCTTATCCAACTTGCCCTGACAAGCAAATAGTTTTTTAATGCAACAACAACTTTAAGGCCTGACAGGGTGTCAGCTTGCAACCTACCCTGCCATTTCATTTCTTTGAATTCAAGTTTTTTTTTCAATGGTCCTCCTCTCAGGTCCACTGGTAACCTTTCAATGACAGAAAACTGAAAACTGTGGTCCAGAAACTGCCAAATATGCATTTATATTTCTTTTACTGTTTATATAATGGATATGATGTCACAGCATGCGCTTCTTTTTCCAACATGGAATGCATCATAATTACCACACTGAGCTAGGTAAACCGTCCCCTTAGCATAACATGTATAATAGTCATGACTGGTTTGTGATATCCCATCCTGTATGGCAGATGGTGCTGCTTTCCTCAATTAAATATCACTGCTTGCTCATGTTACATTTATATGTGCCTAACTTTTTGTGTGCTGGTGTTCCAATTATTAACTCTTTCCTTACAACTAAATTTTTAAAATTCTGCCCTTTTCTAAAAACAAACTATGGCTGTGAACTCAACTTTCATCCAGGCCATCATAGAACAGTACAACCGTCCCATTTCCATTCTAAGATTTTCATAATTTTGTGTGACTCTGCATTAGGTGTCATAATCACGTTTTTACATCCATAATTAGTCCTCATCTGCAAAACTCATTCAGTATTTGGTTGCTCCCCAAAAGAGGCCAGTATATACCCTGATCCCTTTTAACCTTCCCTTCATAATCAGAGCTCATAATAAACAACATCAGGTAACTTCTCATCCTAAACATGCTTGTCAATACATCCATTTCCTTAATAAAATCTACTTCATCTGAGACCAATCTATCAACCGTCACCATCTGTCCATTTACCAGGGCTATTTCAGCAAAGGGAATGGCAACTACTGATGTGCAAGAGGAAGTTAGAATATGTGTATTTTCTGTAGATAGCTGATTTAAACCGCTTAACTTTACAGTCCTTACTGATCTTAAAATCAAGATAGGAAATAAACTCAATTGAAATATTGCTGGTTAACTTAAAAAAACACAGTGATAGTGTTGATATATTCCATGAACCTATGAACTTCATCCATGAAGCCCTTCCAAAAAATGCAAATGTCTTCAAGGAATCTGATGTAATGTCTCCAGTGGTATACAAATTCTTTCCTACTGAGCTATTACTAGGTTAGAAAAAATGGGGGCACAGGCTGCACCCATTGTAACCCCTGATGTCTGATGAAAATATTCTCCATAGAAAATAGAAACGTTTACATTAATACAATTTCCATCTGTGATCATAACATATTAATTTCTCCTAAGCTCAAATTAGATATATCAACTAGGATGTTGTGAAACCATTCCAGTCCTAAACTGTGTGGGATTACAGAAAATAGATCTTTTATGTCAACAGTGAGAAAGATAATTCGCTCAAAGAACAAATCCTTCCTGACCCTTATTAGAAATTCCCATGAATCTTTAAGTACAAAAATCAACACGACTGACCTCCTTGTTTCTATTTGCAATCAATAAATTTTGCTATCCAGAGGTTTTTGACCCAGAAGCCTCCACAATGGGCCTTAATGGAGGGTTCCACAAATCTCTGTGAATCTTGGGATATCAAAAATGTTTGGAGCAATAAGATCGACCATTCATGTAATCATATTCACAACAAGTCAACTCTCCTTGAATTAATAAATCGTACAACTTATTGTCAGTTTTATGATAAGTGATGTTTATCTTGTTCATACAAACTACAGTCTACATATCACTATTTAAATATTTTACATTCTCCATACATAATTCATATATTCCAACACCACCAAACCATCCCTCTTGTCTGGTTTCATTAATCAAATAGTTTTATCACAGTTAATGTTGTTCAATACCTTCCACTCATGGCCACTCAAATTGTGATGAAAATTCTTGACTTTTACAATCTGCTGGATACTCTTCTTGCAGATCTCACTAAATAAGTTCAGGGTGTGATGTAATGGAGGACTGAAAATACTTCATTTTCATATAGGGTTATTGTGTTGGAAAACCAAAGTGTTAATTTTAAATTTCTTAAATATGTTTTAAGGTCTAAAATAGTGTCAACCACATTCAGTCTCCTTGTGGGGACATATGTAAAAAACAAACTGAAATAAATTAAATAATCCTCCTTGACAGGAAAAACACTATAATTAAAATGTTAAAATCTTTGAGATATTTTGGTAAATAGTCAATGAAGAAATCAGTGATAATTCATGGACCGACCTCTACCTCTCCCCCTCCTTCTCTTATTGTTTGATTGCTCGTACCAATAGTAATTTGTGGTGTTGGTTGTCCACGTTTGCAAATTCTGGGACTGGTTCCTCAATCTCTCACATTGTCTCACTACTGAAAATTCTGGGGGGATGTCTAAAGGGGAAGCAGTTGCCTTAGAATCATGACATGAATCAGGCCTCTTCCTTTTGTAAATCTTTAAAAGTTGGAAAAGAACCTTAGTTCAACCCAGAACTGCTGAATTTGTTAGTATTAGGAAGGGGATAGGCCATATCCCTATCGCAGTCCACTTTGTCTCGATGTATTTTTTTTCTCCATTCTAGATTTTATACCTTTACCAATTTTATTAACCTTTGTGAAAATGGACTTGTACTTAGATTCATTAGATGGCTATAACAAGTTGTTGATAATCGACTTGTCCAAAGAAATAATATCCTCTCCTCCTCTGTGGTGTTTACTTGGTGGATTTAGTAGTTTTTGGATTGCATTTGGTTCCTGACATTCTCTACCATTCGAGTATAATATATTTTAATTACCAGCTACCAAGTATTAGTGTCATGTTATTCAACTCCTCTGCCATCTGGCACACCTGTGTGCACTCTACACTACTGCATACTAAGTATACCTGGAGCTTACAGGTGCCTGTATGAAGCTCTTCATTACACTGCTACAAGTCTATGAATCACAGCAAAGAACTCTAATGTACTAAAACATAGTACACTGACTGCATTTATGCAACTGCACACTACAATTATGAACAGCTTGGAATGTGACTGCTGAGAAGGTATGGCAGGTTCAAGAGGGAAGGTTGTTAGTAGATGATGTATATAAGGAAGGAAAAGTGCACAGAATGATTAATATATAAAGAGAAATTAAATACTATATAAGGAGAATTTAAGGTTACAGCAGTGGAATTTGTTTAAAGAGTTCTTACATATAAGAAGGAATATAATTTGGGAATGGATTGTAATACTAGTATTAGACATCAAGCCTGAAATAAGAAAAGGGATTATAATGATGCAGGTAAAATAAGGACACTGTTGAGCATTACTGGGTTAATAAATATTAGCAGTTATGGGAGAGCTAAATTTACTTATGTGTGTGAGATTTAGTATATGTTCTGCCAAAGCAAGCACTTTTAAAAAGGTATTAAATATAATTTTGGAAGAGTAGGGAGACTCTATTGAAAGCATACACAGACATTGCTATATTAGCATAGCAATAACACAGTAGGCATAGAGAGGTACCAAGAAATGTATTAGATAATCTGACATTTATGTGAGGCATTTTGTAAGAGGCCATTTTACTTTTTTCCCCAGTTCTATAGGTTGAGTACTGGGCAAAAATTGGCAAGTATTTAAAAAAGAGGGTTGCTCAGAAGGATTTGTGTCAGACTTTTAAGTGAAGAGTGAGGATACTTGAATTGAGAGTAAGGATTAAGAATGAGAGGGTAGAAACAGTAAAAAAGGTAAGACTAGATGGAGAAGAAAGAGTTAATATTGCTTGCTTGTTGTATGAGGGGGTGACATTTGAAAGCATGACAACATGATAATTAATATTTTCTGAAAATAAGAATTTAAATGATGAGAAGGCTATATGGTTTGTTAGAGTTACAGGCGAGAACTGTAAAAAATATATAATAATGGGTGAACTGATTGAAGTATTGAATAGATGTATATAAAGGGGAGTATGGGAGAATTAAGTATCATTGCAGCTATTTTGATTCCGAAAAGAGACTTAAAAAGTTTTAGGTAACAGGAGAATAAGAAGTAACATGAATATTTATTATAAAACGACCCCCCATTAATATTCCAAAACTTGGACGCTGACGTTGTAAATCAGACTTATACTAATGGAAAAAGGTCCGGTCGTCTCCGTTGCTTTTTAGACACTGTCTCGCTATGTTAAAGGAGTTTAACACAGTGAGACAGCTTTAAAAAAAGCAACAGAGATTTTCCGTTGCTTTTTTTAAAGCTGTCTCGCTATGTTAAACTCTTTTAACATAGCGAGACACTTTGTACAAAGCAACAGAGATCTTACTTTTTCCATTGCTTCCACCTACAGCTTCACCCTCATGACCAAACCACACCAACGGTGGGTAAATCCAGCATTACCCACACCCAGGTATGGGTTATTGCTGTATTATAAAATGTTGACTCTGTGGGTGTGTGTGTGTGTGTGTGTGTGTGTGTGTGTGTGTGTCCTAAGAAAGTGGAAGGTTAGCATTCATCTGTATCAGACATCCAGAACGCAACACAGTAATATGATGGAAAACATAATCTATATTAGGGACTTTTTGTTAAGTTGTTTGAATAAGCTGGAGGAGTTGTGTGATAATTCTGGATTTACAAAAATGCTAAATTTAGAACTCATAAATTAGAATTAATTTTGATCGTGTATTGAGAGGATATAGTGTTAATGATACTGCAACACAGAAGATAATTTAATGATGCAGTATATGCAGGATAAACAGAAAGATAGCTTATCCTCATAGCTGTCCTCAAAGGTACTTATTGCATGTTCATTATATTAATATTCTTGAGAAAATTTAAATTAATAGCAACATAAAAGGCTCAATCACTACAGAAATTACAGAGCTGAAAGCTTCTGTGTTTGCTAAAGATGTGGCTGTTAAGGAGAGCAAATCTGTCAGTGAAGTAGAAAGACTGGTATGTAACTATGAAAAAATAGGGCTAAGATTAAGAAAGAAAAAGTTAATTTTTTTGCATTACTACGGGAAGTGTAAAAGGACTAGAAAGGAAGCAAGAGTGTTCATTAAGATTTTGAGGATAACATTTGGGCGAACTGGAACAAAGGAACAGAAATGAGAATTTGTTTGACTAGAGCAAATTAGATGATAGGGAGATGGAAGAACTGGACCATAAGATAAAGACTGCATGACATTCAAGTTGGCAATAACTATTTTGCATATGTTATCTGGTTACCTAGGAATTTAGAGGTTAGAATGACTTCCCTGCATTTATGCTAACACAGGGTTCTGTGCTGAATCCAGTTAAATGTTGTACAATATGCCTGAATAGCAAGCAATGTGGTTAGGTATAATTAACATTATTAAGTCTATTAAGGTTGTTTTATTTATTTGGAACAAAATGCAAATACAGAAATGATAATTAGTATGTAAATTAGCCTTTTAAAATACACCAGAAGAAATATGAACTTTTATTAAGAAACAAAACCTGGAAGAGGAATGAACGTGATCAGGATATGTTTTAAGAAGTAAGGACTGATAAATGAGATGTAAATAATAAGGGAGGCACATTTCTTTTATGATTTGGAAGACAAAATTTAAATGAGTTCAAACTTTACATGAAAAAGAAAGACAACAGCAAACTTTGAATATGTTAAAAGTACTAGTGGAAATGCAGGATGTTACGTGCATGGTTGCATAAGAGTAGCTGAATATTACTAAGAATTTGAGTTATAACTATTTAAATGAAAGATGCTATTTAGCAGAATGCAAGAAAGAAATGGAAATCCAATTTTACCTTTTACGGAATGTCCTTTTGCAAGGAAAGTCTTCAAAATATTTAAGGAGGAAGTGGGGTATATTTAGGGGGTTGATTACTTAGGATGAGTTATTGTGTGTGGGATATTGTGGTAGTTCCATAAAGAGGGAAAACAAAAGTATTTCTGCAAACAATTGTTGCTACTATTAGCTACGTTTTTTGGCAAGTAAGGGCAAAATTTTATATGAAACATTAGAATGGAAGTGGAAAGTATTGTTCAGCAAATCATTTTTAAAACTGTATTATTTAATAAGGAGTGAAACGTGTCTTATACATGAGAATACTGGTATTTGTGGCACAGAAAATTTGTAAAAATGCAAAAATAATGAGATATGAAATCATACGCCCATATTTTAATAAAAATATCAAAACTTCTTTTCTGCAAGTGAAATATTAAAAACAATAATAGCACAAAAATGGAATAAAAACATCTAATATATTTTATATAAATTTGGAGCGTAGAGAAAGGATTTTATAGGACAGAAAGGAAGAAGTGGGCACAATGCAAACAGATGAAAATGAAAAAGTTAAAAAAAAGATGAGTAGCAAAAAGTGGATAAATATATAGGGAATTAAAAGCAACAAATCAAACTGTTAGAGCATTAACGTCTATCATATTGTATGATACTGTATATAGGCAGTGTAATTTACCAGAGGATGAGAATTTACGACTATTCCTCTCTTACATTTTAGAAGACCAGTTACTAACAAAAAAAATGTTAAAGCTTTTATAAACTCAAACAGGTAGTTCATTCCAGACATGAAAATTTTGAAAAGGTTATTACCAAGCATGATTTACAGTTAACTGGCAGAGATCTAATGCAGGTACATCCCAGTGAAGGGATCTGTCTGAGGTAAGCCTGACATTATTATGACATGGTTTAAAAGAAGAGCTAATGTATATCATGTGTGGTGATGTATGTATACACTTAAAGCAGATACAAATTTAGTAGTTTCATTGTAGGCTTCCTCAATTTTTTCCATAATGTTGGATGAAAGGTCTTTATACAGTAATGTCCCATATAACAGATTATGCAGTAAGAAAATACCAATAAATATACAGTGTGAGACAGAGTAAAGTATGGCCAAAACTGATAGAGACTCTGTGGGGTAAGATTACAGTACTGTATAGTTCTAAATCACTTCTGGTAACTATGTTCTTCATTAGGTAAGCATACTGCATGTAGATACACCAGTATATAAAATTATAATAACTTTGAATTAGCTCACTAACTTAGGTCAATTAAATGGTAAATCATTAATTTTACTTACCACAAGATTTAACTGATAGCCTACCACTAACCCCTGAGCCATTACAAGAGTCAAACAAACACAGTCATTTAGTCCCATACTTTCAAAACAGATAATAGTAATAATAATCACCTCCAATAGAATTTTCCTGATTGCTTCTAGTACCTGAAAAATAAACCTAACTCTATAATCAGTCTTAAACAAACATTTATAGAATGCGTTATATGCACTGCCAATACAAATATTACCAGGTGTTCACTGAGTCTTTCATGTAACTTCCTCTCAGTTTTACCAACATAGTATGCCGAACAAGCACAGATTGCTAAATAACCCCCACCAGATATCTTACAACTACAGTAAAGCCTACTGTAATCATTTACCCACATCAAGGTGCAGAATTCAGTCCCCATGATATATCTGCATGACCTATAATCGATACAATTAAAATGCTTTTAGAGTGAATACACAACCTTTAGATAATCTGACAGGCTAAAGTATCTTTACAAGTGGACTGTACTAACAACTTTCATTACTGTTTGTTTGAAGTTAAAATAGGCCAGTTTATTATAATAATATATCACATTAATTTGCTAATAATCTAGTGATGAATCTTAAGCAGAGTTATGTACCTGCCTAACTTACCTATTATCACTTATATTATAATCTTTACTGGCATCTAAAGAAAACCTTTAACAAACCTATCTAAAATCAGCTAAATCCCCACATATTTCCATAACTGAGCCTCTTCCCCTGCCCTCAGTACATAAAACTGTTACACTTCTTAAAAGTTTATCCATCTACTGCACTTTTGTCAGAAGTATTCTAAAACACTTGATTCCCCCTGGTTTATGGTAGTAGTTCATCTGATATAACAATTGCTCTTTTTCAACAAATAACTGGCTGCAACTTTTGTGCAACAGAGCCTTGAAGTTAACCTATCACTATTCTTATATACTTTTAACATTTTTTTCCTCAAATTTCATCTGTTTTGTAAAGCATTTTATAACAAAGCACTGTAATAAACACTGAAATTAGTTCTAATTCATGACAGTCTCTAAAATATTACATGCTTACTATCATATTGTATCAAAATTAAAATGATGAGAGCACATTGTTAATACTTCTATAACTCCCTGCCATAACAAATGTCCTTCTTCTCATACTAAAAACAAGTTATAGATGCAATCATTAAAATACTAATATTTTAAAATCTTGATGACTGGTAACTATTTTCTTTAAATTCAAAAGATGTGCTACCATAACTAGGGACAACAAGAGAACCCACATTGGTGCCTAACAACTGCTGAAAAAATCTTCCTGCAAAGTAAAACATAGCTTAGTATATACAAAGCCACAATTATCTTGTTAAGAACCTTTCTGGCCTTTCAGTGTCACTATGTTCTAGTCTCGTACTACAGGACAAAAAGTACTTATTACAGAACTGTACCATTGAGCTGAAACAGCTTTAAAAGCTGTAAACGTATCATGCTGCCACACTTCTTGTGTGAGTGTGTGTGTGTGTGTGTGTGTGTGCACTTTTAGGCTGCTAGAAGATCAAATATAAACCACTTCTGGCTGATGGCTGTGAGTCAGTTCTAAGTGTGTTACAGCTTTCAAAACTGTAACATACTTTGTGCTCTTGCTTTTTTCACTCTCTGCATGTTGAAGTACATTGTTTCAGCTAAAGTTCCATGTACTACAAAAAACGGTTTAACAGCACTATAGCTTTCAAAGCTGTAAAACATTTAGCACTCCTCCAGTATTCTTGTTTTCTCTCACTCTCTCTAACTGGTAACTGGGAGTAGCTCCATATAGTATAGAGGACTATGACTGGGTTTCTCATCATAAACAAGAAGACATATGTTCTTGAAATGGATGTCAAGATTCACCTTTTGAGCTTCATTTCATTTTGTTTTCAAGATGAATTTCCTGACTCCTAGCATACGTTTTTTGAGCATGTAACAGACAGGTTATGACGCAATCATAATCTTCTGTGTTAAATAATACAAGAAATACAAATAGTATCCAAAACTTCGTTCGCTGCTCTAAAGCGGAAGAATTCACTAAGTCTTCTCTGTTTCTGTACAATAAACTTCTTTATTTAATAAAATGCATGAATAAATATAAGTAAATATGTTAAGTGCTTTCATCTACATAAAAGTAGACTTCATCAGAACACTTCAATTTAACAAATGCTAGATTTTATAGATAGTTCTAACCAATCCCAAAACTTCTAACTCTAAGCATCACATAAATCAATTACCTATTTAAAGTGCTCAGTGCTCACATACTTGTCCTTTGAGAATAGTGACTGTTCATTGTTTTAGCTAATGTTTTTTACTAAGTTTCTTTAAGAGTAAATTGATTTAATGGGTCACATGGTTTTAATGAGTATATAAGTGGGGCATGGTAGTATGTAAATTGTTCTGAGGAAGTTCATATTGTTATTGAATGAAAGTGCTTAACTTTGTACAATAAAGGAGATTTTTAGCAACTTGCTGTGTTGTACTGGTTCTCTGCCTTTGGAAGTCAACAAACTTATATCACTGTACTTCCCAAACAGACTCTAATGATAATTCATTGAAATGTATCCATGGATTACATGAAGCTGAAAATGACTGAGGGAGCAGACAAATCTGTGTTTAGCTAAACGTTCAATCACACCTGCAACTTAAGGAGTACTGAACTGTCTGAAAATGCTCAAGTCTGATGGGGTAACTTTAGTGTTCAAGGAGTGAAGTTGGTGTCAGGTGTCAGAGATGGCCGGGATTTGTTGTGAAGATGTCATCCATCAATGTTTCTAACATTTTTGTGAAAAAACTTTATGACAAAAGTACAGGTCCAGCAAGGATCCTATGAAAAAGATTCAGTACACACAAAAGTAAGAATGCTGCTTCTATACTAAGAAACTGACAGTATGGCAGACCAAATAGTTTCAGACCTTATTTAATGAAATTCTATGAGGACAGGCATAGTAATGTGGCAACAGGAAGTTCAATTATTCATTAATCTTCTTCTTCTTTCGGCTTTTTCTTGGTTAGGGGTCGCCACAGCGGATCACCTGTCCACTCATGATTGGCAGTGGAGTTTTACTGTGCTGAGGTGCCAGCCTGGCACCCAACCTTCCACAGAAGGCACACACATGCACACACTCACACCTAGGGCCAATTTGGAGTGTCCAATCCACCTACAGCATGCCTTTACATACATAAATAAAAGCTGAATCAGACCAGTTCGTAGTCTTATTTTTTAACATGACATCTTAAATGGCAGAGTCACAAAACTTCAGATTTGCTAGACTGGCATATGTATGTGGTTGTTTGGGCACTTTGCATGTACAGAATAGTGAACACCTCTCATGCCCTTGCCTAAACAACCACTCTCCAATCAGTAAATAAACAGCTATAAGTATGCACCTCCAGCAGAGGGCATCATAGCCACTGACAACAGAACTAATGATGTTGACTGCAGCAAAATTACATACGGGAAGTATGTTGTACTAGCTACTACGCCACCAGCAACAGCAAATGGAAAGGGTTTGATCCATTTGTATATGGCCAAGACATATTATTTAAAAATATAGTTTACATTGTGATAAAGAATATTGCCCTCTATCTTTGGAATGTTGTTTACTGTCCATCAAATGACACTGGTAAGGAAAGTGGGATGGGAGAAGTTACAAATGGACGAGTGCATTTCACAGTGTGTCTTCCATGCTGTTCAAATGAGACCCACATCTCTCCCCAAATTTAAATGGTTTAGGTGAAGCAAACCCATGTGAGTTGCAAAAAACTGTTTGAGGTTCAACTCATCCTTTTCTAAGGACTGAACCTCAAGCAGTTTGCACAGTGATAGATCTGAGAGTAAATGACAGTTACTGTTGTACCACAGAAAAGCTCTCCCACAGACAGGATTAAATTATCCTTTATACCTTCTGAATTACACAGTAAAGAAGATCAGTTATCACGACAACACACTATCGGTCTAAAACTGCAGCAGGCCTGCTTCACAGCATGCCAAATACTGTGTAGAGTAATAGGATTACTTCTGTTTTGACTGTTTCATAACACAGCATCTCAAAAGACTATAATCATGTTTACAGTTTGTAGCCTACACTCTCAGTGAGACTATAAATTAAGTCATATGAGCAGATTAAGTCTGATGACAGCACATATGCATTTATTCATTCATTAATTCATTCATGCATTCTTTCACATAATAATTACTGAAAGAAGTAATCCACAGGACCAAGGGTAGATACAAACCTGCCATAAGACAAAGAGAGCAAATGACGATATGCAATTAAAGTAGTCATACAGGACATAGTGGAACTCAGACATTTTAAGGCTGAACCAGGAGTAGATCAGATGCAGATATTATCCATTTACTTTACTTAATTTAAGCTGAACAAGGAAGGTAATCAGGATGATCTTTACCAGCAGGGAGGGACAGATTCTATGGGTGTGGGCCTAGGCAGGGATGACATGGGCATAGCCACCCAAGCCAGTGCTTACATTACCACCCAAAGGGAGATGTTAGGGCTATTTGTATAAAATGCTCTCACTGCTGGAATATTAATGACAGCATCAAATGTCCCAAAATGTCAGCCAAAATGATTGCTCCCCTGGATGGTCTTGCCCTAAGAGGGTCTGGGGAAAGATTCTCCTCCTCTAGTGAGAAGGTGGCTTGATGGTCAATGGGGCATGGGGGGGGGAGCCTACAGAAAAAAAAACAACATATAAGAGCAGGCATAATTCCTAATTTCATATTGTCTTGCATATTGGCTTAAAAACACTTTTGTAGAGGGATGTTTTGAAAAGTAATTCCAATAGTCCAGCTCATTTCTCAGTCCCCTCAGATTCCATTTGTTATACTACCTATGTTTTTTATTGGATATTAATGAAAAGGATGGAAAAACATACAGGAACAGTCCTGTCTAAGGAAAAGAAAGGGTATCTGTCTTCCAGGCTTTCTTCTATGGAGTACTGGAGCAAAAATGGCAGCTGATTGCTCAAAGAAAGGCAAAGAGATCTACTTGAGGAACTCCCCACAGATAAATCAAATCTTGGAAGACTCCCTGATCTAGTTTCTATTTGTGAGGGTCTGCCCTTATCTTGCTCAGCTTCTCTGTCACATAATTTTGCTCTAATGGAATGTAGGATACCTGCAGAGTGAGGCTGTCCTGTGAACCTATATCCCAAGCTAGTTTGGCTAGTCTGCAGAGGAGGTATGGACCTGGTTCCCTCTTGCTTGTCGATTACCACATGACTGTGATACTGTCTGTAACAATTTGAAGAGGTCCCGTGGACCCCAGATGATTCAGAGAGCTTGAGTGCCTTGATCAAGGCAAGCATTTCTTTTATATTTATAAACATACATCTGTCCTTGGTGTCCCACACACCTTCCTCTTTTATCCCTCCTGAAACTGCTTCTCAAGCAAAGTCCAAGGCATCTGTGGTGACTGACTGCTTTCGAACAGAGAGGGAGAATGGGAGACCTGAATTTAGGGATATCTGTTGTCTCCACCAAGGGATTTCCCTTCCGACAAATCCCAACACTGTGATTTGAAAAGACAAGGGGTGTTGGTGCTGGGGATCAAAGAGACTTCAGATACCACTGTATCTTTCTCTTGTGGAGTGTTGCCATGGGTATTATGAAAATCATTGAAGGCATGACACCCAAAATCCTGAGGTGTTCCCTAACTGTGACCGAAGTCTGAGTGGAAACCTTAGAAGCAGATCTATTTTTTTAACCTGTGGAAGAAAAGCACTTTGAACTGTCATGTCTATTTGACAACCCAGAAACACAACCCTGTGATAAGGAGTTAAGAAAGACTTTTGAATATTGTCTTGGAATCCCAGCTTGTGTAAGAGATCTCTCAACTAAGGGAGAGATACCCGACACTTTGAAAAAAACTCTGCAAAGATAAGCAAGTCTTCTAAATATAGAAAAATGTGAATACCCTGCAGCCTGCGATGAGTTATAACTAGAGCTACACTCTGTGAACCCTCTTGGTGCAGTGGACAGTCCAAAGGGTATGGCAGAGAACTGATAATGTGATTCAGACACAAAAAAGCTTAAGAAATGCCTGAAGTCTAGATGAATAAAATTGTGATGATAAGCATCTTTTAAATCTAATTTTACAAGGAAACTTGAATGAGGAGGAATAGGTAGCAGGTTGTGAAGTGCCATCATTTTGAATATAGGAGCTATCATACACAGGTTTAGGAAAGAAAGATCCATAACTGGTCTCCAAGTATTTCTTTCTTTGGCACTAAAACATTCTTGAATAAAACCCTTTTCTCACCTGGGAAGGGGGAAATGGGTCTGTCACTTGGACATGATGAAGGACAGGAAGAAACAAAGGTGTCCGTCTGGAGGAAGAGGAATTTCCCACTGCAAAGGAAGAATTTCCTTCCACTGCCATCTATAACCTTAATGAATGATCTTCAGAACTCACTTATATGAAACTATCTGTTGCCAAAGAGAAAAGTGGAGATTCAGACTTTCTGGAAGAAAAGGGGGAACAAAATCATTATGAATTATTTGACTGTCCTTGGTTTTGGGAGTTTTCAGAATTCTTCTTGGAACCCCATTACCAATTTTTATTAAATGTCTATTTACCTGTATTTTGTTGAGATTGTTTATTTTGTTTCTTAACAAAACTAGATGAGGAATTACAGAATCCCTTGGAAAGCCTGGAAAAACACAGCTAAAAAAATCACAGAGCTTCCCTGAATCAGTTTAGCACTTTCATCACACTTTTTGATCATCTCTGCAGCAGAGAGATCAAAAACTAAATATCCAAAGCAGAATTTAAAATCAAATTGTTCACATCATCTGGAAGATTCTATGAATGCAGTCATACAAACCTCATCAAAACAGTACAACTGGCCATTGCCCTGTAAGAAGCATCAACAGAGTCATACACACACTGTAAACAATGAGTAGTGACTTGAACAATGACAGACATTAAATTAGTTAAAGCAGATTTTTCCTCACAGGAAGAAACTGCAGATAAAACATTCCTCATACTTTTACAATTAGTCAGGGAAAACTTTAACACAAGAGCCTGAAATTCAAAATATTGAAAACCAGAGTTGCAGAAGCATGCACTATTTTCCCATATTTATCAATAATCTTGCCATCCTTATCAGAAAGAATAAGATTAGAATTAAGTAAGTGTTTAGTAGTACAGTGATTATGTAAAGCTATAGCTGCTGGATCACATTTGGAAAGAATGCATAAAAATTTAAAAAGTGCGGAACTTTATACATTTTATCTGTCTTTTTAGGGGCAGCTGGCTGACTATCAAGAAAATCTCAGACAGTTACACACATATCCTACAAAGCTGACAGAACTGGAGGAATGGGTGCAGGTTCTGGAAACTCCTTCTGCAACAGCTCATAGTATTTTCTAAGAGACCAAGAAACCTCAATGTTCTCCCACACTGGCACATTCTAGAAGCAGTCTCTGGGAAAGAGAACCCCCACAGGAAGATATAGAAACAGAGCTCTCCTCTGATTCTGAATCAGAAATCTGAGGAGAAAAACTCCTTTATCTGTCCCTTCATCTTCCTGTGCAGCTACAGAATGTTGAATATCTTCAGGAAAGGAGGTATCCTTTTTTTTACCAGAAACTACTGTATAAGAAGGATTAATAGCCTTATTTAAACTCTGAGTCAAACCCAACAGACTACTCCTGTCTAAGGAAATTTGAGGGTGGTAGATACATGCTTAGTTTTCTGTTTCTTTTTCACAGGAAAATTGGCCCAATAGTGTTATTAATGGCATGAATGCATGCTTAATAACAATTCATGGAAATAATCTGATAAAGAGAAATTGACTGTCCAGTTCTCATATCTCCATGGAGACAATCTGATAATAAGAATTTGGCTGTCTGGTTCTCATTTCTCCATGCAGACAATCTGATAAAGGGAAACTGGCTAAGATCTGGTGGAGAGTGACTGATTGGGAGAAAAAGAAAAGAGAAACTGGCTAGGAGATAATGTTCTTTAAAATCATTCAAGGGTTTTCCCAGCTAGGACAGCTATAAAGATAAGACAAAGCCAGTTAGCAGTTAATAGAAGCACAGGCTGCACCATGTGTCTTAGCATGGATAACCTTTCTTTTAGGTTATCTCAGGTCTGTGAGGACATTTGGTTCTATAAGGATAATAAGATTCTATATTAGATAATCGAACTTTCAAATGTTCAACTGTCATATGGTCAACACCATATGATTGAACATTTAAAAGTTCGAAAATCTAATAAAAAAAAAATAAGCTACACAAATAACCTACCTGAACATTTTAAGCAAGGGGCAAGCTCCCCTGCTCCCCCACACCCCCGGTCTTTAAATATACCAAGTCCGAGATCGCACTACAGTGCAGAAAAGGGAAATCTTCCCATTCCGAGCTGTATGGAGATCTAAGTTAAAACGTTCAAACTTTTAAAAATTCGATCATATGGTGTTGACCATATGACAGTCGAACTTTTGAAAGTTCGATCATCTAATATAGACCCGGATGATAAAACTTCAATATCTGAAGATGTACATAGTTCTGTATGTTAGTATTAAATTAATAGGTTTTAGGGGATATTGCTTTGTTTTGTTTGAGGCCTTTCAATAAAACAAAAAGCTTTGTAAGAGGTGACATAGGCTGAAATGGATATGATGAGAAACAACTATTAAAAAGTTCAACCTGCCAAACAGTGTATGCAAGTTACAGAAAAGCTGGAACTAGACATTTAACAAAAAAGGTGTTATACGTAAAAGGTGGGATTAATAACTTTTTAATGCATTGATGCTTTTTGTAATGTCTTTAAATGTCAATGGTCTCACAGATAAATACAAAAAAGAAAGAATAGTGAACTAGATTAAAATGTATAGTGCAACTAGCTATGTTATAGGAGGTATACTTCGAAAGAACTGAACATGTGAATTTGATAAAGAAAGGTATTCAGGATGGCTATTCAGTGGAATGCCTGGGACAAAGGAAAAGAGGTGTACTTATATTAATTTCAAGATGAGCTCCAATAGTGATAGAAGAGGATAAAAAAGATAATGGCAGATTTGTGGAGCTAAGGGGCTACTGACAAGGGAGAAGGATTACATTTGCATGTATTTATATTCCAACTAAAAATGCTATAATGGAGCTTAAGAAAATTCTGGGAGAAACAATCAGTTTTCAGAAAGGAATTTTATGTGGGGGCTGGAACTTGATTTGCAGCAGCAAAGATGTGTCTGGGGCAGCCCAGAAGGGAAAGTATAACAAAGGAGGGTAGATCTTTGAAGAAATTTATACTAATATTTAGCATGGAAGATGTGAATTCAGTAATAGGAGCTCAAAGTGAATTTATATATTATTCCCAAAGATATAAAAACTAGGCTAGGCTAGACATAATTTATATTTCATAGGAACATGTGCATTTAATTGAATGTCTTGATATGCACCCAATAACTATTTCAGATCATGCACCAGTAATAGCTAAAATAAAAATGTGGTAATTAAATAAAAATGAAACACTGGCATTTTCCCACACAGCTATGAAAAAGAGAGGAATTTAAGGAATGGTACTGGAGATTATTCAGGAGCTATTTGAGAGAATTAAAATTACTTCTGAAAATATAGCTATGGAGTGGAATAAAATTAAGGTGTAGTTTAAAAATAGGGTGGAAATAAAAGAAAGGGAGCTGTGGTTAAAAAGTTACATGAATTATTTAGAGGGACTGACAAATATTAAAGTACTGCAGAATAGGGGGAATATCACAGAAGAAGAAGAGGATTAACTGCAGAATGCTAAGCACAAAATAAGGGAGTACCTCGATAATATACACGAGTTTAAAAGGATTGCTGTTAATCACCTGTTTTTTGAGCACAAAAACATTTAGCATAACGACTCAGGCAACAGAAAGTAGAAAGGGCTGCAGCCAAGTTTAGGGAGCTTATAACAAGGAAGGTAACAAGAGATGCTATAGAGGTATTAGAAATATTTCGGAAATTGTATGAAAGTCTGTATAAAGCAGTAAAATATGGAAATCAAGAAAAGATAGAAATGGAAATGTTTATGGAAGAATTAAATATGCCAATATCAGAGGTAGATGAGGTTCAGTTACTAACGGTTAGGATAGGAGGAGATGAGATAAAAACTGTGATGTATAACCAAGCTACAGAAAAGTCCCCAGGAATAGATGGTATTCCTGTGGAAGTTTGGAAGCTAGGAGTGAAAACAATTATAAAGACATGGAAGGTTTTGTTTAAACGTATTTTAAGAGGAGAAGTACCAACATTCTAGAAGAAAGCAGTGGTAGATGTAATACCTAAAGAGGGTAAAGATCCATCAGATCCAGCTTCATACAGGCCCATTTCTATACTAAACCATAATTATAAAGTGTTCATGTCTTTAATGGATAAAAGAATGGAAAAAGTAATACCAAAATTGATAGATATGGATCATTGTTTTGTGGAGGGGAGGCAAACATTTGACAGCATTAACAGAGCATTAATGATCCACAGGGAAGCAGAATGTAAGAAAATACTACTGCTGTTGGTGGGTCTTGATGCAGAGAATGCATTTGACAGAGTGAGCTGGGACTTTATGCGCAGGGCAATGGAAGCATTTGCATTTCCTGAAAAAAATTATAAGGTTGATTAGGAAGATATATGAGGGATCACAGGCAACAATTAAAGTGATAATTGATAATTTGATAATTTCTGCTTGAGCAGAAGAACCAGGCAGGGTGTCCTCTTTCTGCTTCGTTATTTGTACTACATTTAGAACCATTTGCAAAGAAAATAAAGGATTCAGAAATTCAAGGATATAACTGGTATGGTAGCCAAGAAAAGCTGGCTCTATTTGCAGATGATATTATTTTATACCTTACAAAAGCAGAAAGAGACACTACAGTGTTGTGGAACATTTTGAGAGTTTCAAATCTTTTTGGGATACAACATTAATGAAGCTACAACAAAGGCAACAGAGGTAAATTATGCACCCACATATGAATTGGTTCAGCTATATCCATATTTATGAGGACATGATAAAATGAAGTATTTAGGAGTCTGAATTAAATAGGATTCTGGTGTGGCAGCTAAGGATATGTTAGAAGAGAGACTAAACAAAAGATAATACAAAAACTGGGAAAATGGAAGCTTTTTGTATGGATATTAACAGTAAGATACAAGCAGTTAAAATGTTTTAGTTCCATTAGTCTTATACACAGGTCAGGCATATTTTTGTCAACTAGAGGAGAAGTTGTGGATGGCAATTAATGAAGAGCTGAAGGACATTATCTTAGAGGAGAAGATGGCAAAAGTCAAGTGGGATAAGCTGATTCTTCCAGCAGAACAGGGCAGACTGGGATTATCCGATTTGAAAGGGTATTTCAGAACTACACAGTTAAGGCTCCTATACATAGCATAAGCAGAAAACTATAATTCAAAGTGGAAAGGGTGATGATGTTGAAACATGGGGGGAGGGGAGCTCAAGAAACAAGGAGAGACTGGGATTTTGGATGCAGGCCTTTAAGGAGAATAACAATAATAATACAGAACATTATATCTATAAAGTAGCAGAAAGTATCCTCTAAGAATGAAGAAAACACAGGAATGGAGAAAGGAGATTCTGCACAAAGGGATGACTGCAATTAGGGATATAGACCATAGGCAGGACAGGTCTGGAATGTATTGGAGAAAACTGGCAAAGGAACCAAGGTATTGGGAGCAAATAACAAGAGAGGGAAAGATGAGAGAATGGGAAGATGCCAAGAATTTATTTGTACTGCAGGCTAGAGATTGCCTTCCCTATCAAGGATTGATATCAGAGTATAGGCAGAGAGAAAAAACAGGTCCTAAACAAAAGGCCAGCACTGGTAGAGTTTTTAGTAGAATCTAGAATGGAAGTTGCCATTAAAAAAGGAATAATTAGTACAGCATATAAAATACTGCATGATAACTATAAGAATCAATCAGAGGAGGTTGGGAAAAGAGACTGGATAAGCAATTCACAAAGAAACAATCGGATGATATATGTTTGTCTCCCAAATATGCAACAAAATCTGGAAGAGTCAGGATTTTTGCCTGGAACTGTTTAGAGATATTTTTATACCCCAACTGGACACCAGAGAATTTTTCCTCAGGTAGACAGCAAATAATGGAGATGTGACGGGCAAGAAAGAGTAATTGGGAACATATTTTCTGGGAGTGCAGTGAGTTGGCAGACTGTAAGGATTCCCTGTGGGATGCAATGTTGGACAGTCTGGGTGGGCAGATTGGTGTGATGAGGGAGATGATTTTTCTGAGCTATACAGAATCAGAATTGCCTAGATATGGTAAGACTTTGCTGTATCTAATTATGGTGGCTGCCAAAAAAGCAATTACTAGAAAATGGAAATCAAGATCTAAACCAACTATACCAGAAGTAGTGAATATAGTAACAGAGATAAAACAACTGGAAATGAGATCTTTAGAAAAGGGTAGGAACAAACTACATAGGAAAAATGGGAATTGTGGGAACAATACATACAGGAGAGGAATGAGGTTTAAAAGAAGGCAGGACTTAAATAAGCTATGTAATGTTTGAGTGAGAAAGATGGGGTAGATTATAAGTGATGTATTATGTTTGTAACTGGGAGTGTGTCAGTATAGTTTGTGATGTAAAATGCTTGCAACTAGGATGGTGTCGTTGTGGTTTGTTTTCATTTATATAAATGTATGATTGCCTATGTCGTAAGCGATGGTTTAATAAAGATGTTTCTTATTAAAAAAGGGCAGGAATTGAGTAATTTATGTAATGTTGCTTAGGTTATATGATATATAGCAATATATGTGAAGTATAAAGTTTGTAAATGTGAACTTGTTAAAACAGTTTGATTACTTTTATATAAATATAAATTTGCCTGTGTCACAAGTGATAATTCAATAAAGGTGATTAAAAAAGAAAATGGTGCCTCTTTCCCTGGAAAAACAAGCAGGAAATGCTGGTAAAAACTAAAAGTCTTTAAAAGTCACTTTTTCCCAGACAAATACAGTAAAAAGTATTATAAAACACTTTGCCAGCCCCACAAAGTAAACACTATTTCTCCACAGAAAAATGATCTTCAGTTAGTTTAAACAACTTTTAAACCGACAAAAAAAAGAGTGTTCCCATTTAAAAGTACAGAACAATCTTGTGACAGTCCATTAAAGCACAAACTCTTAGCTTTAAACTATTTTTTTCTGAAGAGGAAAGTATTAATAATAGTCAAAAATATTGAATTGAAGGTTTTCTCCCCAAAGGGAAATCTGCCCAGCAAAGGAACAGCAAAAGCCGACCACAGATCCTCAAAATCCTCAGAAGAGAATCTTTGGCGGTAGTAAATTTCTGAAGGACTTGGCATCCAAACTTGTGTTTTAGTCAGCTCAGCTTGAGCTGGTAGGCAGTTTGGGTGTGTAGAAGATGGCCTGAAACTTTGTAAGCTGACTGGCTGTTACAGCCTTGCCAGGATATAACCCATATAGCTAAGGCTATTGCAACAGTGATCAATGATGAATGTCAATCATTCACCATATCTGTCCTTTCCTAAAATTTGAACTGGTTAGTAAATAGACTTATTATATAATAAGGGGCATTTTGTTACCATTTTCCTTTGTTTCAAAATGTTGCTGGTTGTATATACCTCCTTACAAAAAGGTTATTATTATTAAAGTGAGTTCAGTGCTAAAGTGTGAAACTAAATGAACAGTAATATTGAAATTATTTAATGTTTAAATCATAATATTTACTGCATTACTGCAACTAATAATAACATCCATGTACTAGTACAGCCATGTTAATGGTTCAGCAGGTTGCATACATACTTCAGATACCAGGAATTCCCACATTATTTTCTCAGAATCATGGTCTTTTACAGACACTGCAGGGTAGCAGAAGGGTTTTTTACACTCCCGTACTCTTGTTTTTTAAGACATGTCATCTGGCTGAGTTGGTGGTAGTTGAGATGGATGTAAAAAATCTCACAGTAGTTGAAAAGATTAACGGGTGCTTTATTAATAGAGAAAATGAACTTACAAAGAGTAAGAGGGGTTAAATAAAGCAGAAAATTAACTTACAAATTATGTATATTCATAACAATTATTGTTATTAAAAGAAATACAAGGAAAAGCTATTGGAATGTCCTTGTTGTCCTGCCAAATAACTTTTAGTATGAACATCAAAGGAAAGCAGGCCATGAGAATTGGAGCTAAAAATACAAATTTTTGTTATACAACTGCCTGTAAGACTTTTCCTAAAATGGGAAGAAGCAGCCATAACCACAGAATAAGAATAAATGCCAACAAATGTTTAATATAAGTTGTTTGGCAAGCATGATGTCCCCTGTGACTATCACACAAACAACACACACCCAGAACAATCCGATTGTGACGGCCTTGGGAACCAATAAGGACAACAAACTGTCCTTTGATCACCATTTATTCACTACTGTAAAAAAGTCCTTTTTTATTGTAGAGCTGACTAGTAAGGGTTTGGCATCTAGGTCTAGGGCTGTAATCATTCCACTGTATCCAGCACTTATTAGGCCAGTCAGTTTTCTATAATGTCCCCCGTACAAACACTTAACACAATTTGAATGACCATAATACTTTCTCACTAAGGAAAACCAAGAGTTTAAACCATTAAACCACAGGTCATCTTAAAACTGTGTCTCTCTTCTTGGTATCATACAAGCTACTGGTGGGTAATATCTGCCTTGTGTACAGTGTCTCAGCAGACCCTGTCCTTTCAGATCTACTACATATCCATAAGTCCAATGGTGGCATAAACACCCGTCCAAAAGATCGTAATCTCTACAATATAATAGAACATGTTGTTGGGATAGATATGTACCACAGAGAATACCACTTCTTTGGAACTGTCTTCCTCTCCACACAAAGCAAAGTACTTCCTTTACTTCATTCAAATGTAATCGGAATAAATGGATGAGAAAACATAAATTCCTTCCTGGTTTTGTACTCCCTTGTCCACAATGGATAGAAATGACATGTATATGTTCTGCCTGTGTTTTTGGTTATTCGTACTTAAATAACGTGGGCTAAAAACTACTCACAGATCAATAGCCTAGTAAGGATCTATTAACCTAAGAATCTATGTTACTCATGTTACTACTCTTGTGCCTTTTTGAAAATTTTTGTTTTAAAAGCAAAACCACACTTGCTTCTTGCTCTGGTTTCTTATGTTATTTAATGCAGTCCTGGCTTAGCATAGACACCAAAGTTTTTTCTGCACTATAGTACTTTGTAACACAAATGAATGACACTTTCCTACCACACACCTTACAGAAATGTGCCACTATACTAAAGGAACACATCAGTACTGGCTGCTTTGTTTAAGGTCAGACATTTAAATTTGACAGCTACATACACAGCTCCACAGATACTTGGGTCTATTGTGCCACCGCTGCAAAAAAATACAAGATAAGACTGTATAATCAATAATCTGCCCAATTTTACAGTGCCACTCGAAGGTAGACCTATTCAGTTAGAGAACGCAAAACAGGGTAACAAACACAATTTCATCCCTACAGGGATATTCCTGTGTAAATCTGCTTTGAACATTTTGCAATTACTTGCACAGCCTGTCATACAAAAAGGAGTCACCAAAGTCAGTAATAAACAAAGCGGAACACTAATATTTTCAGGAAGAATGGCATTCAAAAAAAATGAAGGGTCAATGGTTGAGACATGCATAAATACGTTTTATTTTCTTTACTGAAACAGAGAAAGGAGACAGAAGGAGAGAGAGTAACTGGACTGTTTATCAGCTGTTGTGGCAGATACAAGCAAAACATCCTTAATGGTCTTAATTATATCCTGGAAAAAAATTTACTCGGTGTATAAGCCTGCTAGTGTTAATAAGGAGGCACACTGGGTAAAAATTGACAAGTTAGCATCTATACAACGACATTAATGTTGACTACATTACTGAAAGCTTTTCTCCCTATAATTCACAGACATTACTGTTCTCTAATGATGTGCCCATTTTTTCAAGGCCCCTTTGGAGAGCATGGCTTTACACAGGAACACTTGGATTCACAAATATTTTTTTTTTAGCCACAGTGGAATATTCTGGTACAATGTTTGTCCATAGTGTGTTTGGAGACATTCAATATTCAGTTCTTTAGTTATTAGGCTCTACACTTCTGGGACCTGCTCAAAATGTTATTAATAGGGGGCGGGGGTGCCCTCCAATGGCAGAATTTAAGGGTCCCTAAAAAACATTTATTTTCTTTAGCATATGGCCTTGACAAACTTCAATGGTCTTCCTTCCTTATTTAATTCACCTATTTATTGGATTTACTTTTTTTAATTTATATGCTGGATGGTCCTTGGTTACATGCACATTAATAAATTTGAACTTAAATCTGAATTTAGGTTTTATGGCTTACAATGTCTGTCATAGGTGTGTGTGTGTGTGTGTGTGTGTGTGTGTGTGTGTGTGTGTGTGTGTGTGTGTGTGTATGGTTTTGTTGGATGTGTATATTACATGTAATGTGAGCTGGATAAGTGGGTGCATGGCTGGGAGTTTGAGTACCAGTCCAAGACTGCAATCCAGAACAGAGAAAACATGAATCTGGATGGACTGTTGGGGTAACAGGCCATATGTGCCTACAAGTTATGTACATGGGGAAAAATCAATTTTATATCCCCTTTTATATCTAGACCCTGTAGAAATGCCATAGGTAAAGCTGTCTTACTGGCTCAGTTAGAATACTGTCTCCTGCCAATTGCTGCAGCTTCTAAAAGAAATATATTCACCATTCAGTCCATTTCAGATGCAATTTCCAGACTGTCTCCCCAAGAAATGGCCACTTCCAGATTCATCACTTTCTCCCCAAGAAATGACCACCACTGCAAAGCCAGTGAAAAAATTAACTAGCTACCTGTGAAACAACATGCTGACTTTCTATTTGACTTTCAACTATTTAAACTTATCAAGAATGATACCTTCCCCCTACTAGCTTCCAGACTATTTGGAGTTGCACCAACCTACAGCCTTAGACAGTTTAACCACGTATGTCCTCTCCTCCAAACCCCCCAAACTAGGCTTCACTGCACAGACCATGCTTTTTCAGCCTTGACCTCAATGTTTCTTAAAGAGCATTCCTCTTACCCCATTTACTGTTCACAAATAAAAGCACATTTCAAACCTCTAGGAAAATGCAACTGCAGTCTCTCTGGTGATATAACTTAACCTCTTCATCTCCTTCTTCCATCCACATCGCCTGCTCTGACTCAATGTTTGATTGTGATTCTTTCAGAATGTTAACACTAATTTCCATTCTCTATATAAAGCATGTATATACTGTGGTTTTTCACTCACTCTGTATATAATGTTATTTATCTATTGCCTTTAGTCCCTCAAGCCATGATATTTTCTTTGTATATAATACATATACATATATATATATATATATATATATATATATATATATATATACTGCATTTTGTTATTCACTCTGCATATAATGTCATCTAACTATTGTGTAACTATTGTGCTTTCCCCCAGGCTGAGACAGCAATGAGTCCAATGGGATTAGTGCTCTACCCCAGTAAACAAATTCAGATAAGTACAGTAAATGAAGCTCAGTATCACATACCATATGTTGCAACAAGTGGACATCTTGAGTGACAGATGATTGCCAATGTTAACACACAGAGCCACCAACATTAACGCACACAACCACTAATGATAACACACAGAGCCTGGCTCAATATTCTGTTTGTCAGATGGGGTGGCTTATCTGTAGGATGTACATGTCCTCCACTTCAATATGGCTTTTCCTGGTGTGCTATGCTTTCTGCTAGAATACAAAGAGACATGACTTGGCAGTCCACCACAGTGCACATTTCAGTGCCACACACTGACATATTATACAGGAACTGTTTCTCTGCTTTGTGCCCACAGACTGGTAGGATAGACTCTGTCATACCTGTGGATCTGCAATAGTTAGGAGGGGACACAATAAGAAAGGATTGCTTTTGACATGTGTGTTTATTTAAGTGGACTGTGCTTTGGGAGAGCAAAAAACAGTAATCTTTGTAAAAGCCTATTGATAGGAATGATGACACAGCTTTTTTTTTTTTGGGGGGGGGGGAGTATGATGCCATATCATTTGAGTGCATACAACACACACACACACACACACACACACACACACACACACACACACACACACACACACACACACTAGCTCTGGAATGCCACTGTAACATGTTGGGAGGTGGAAACTGTATTTAAACAAAGACTGGTCATTGTACTGGCAGGATGCACTGTACAACAAGTAGGTGCACCCAGAGATTTCTGCACTTTTTTATGTAAAGAGAAAGACATGGCCATATTTATGGGGGAGGTAATTGTTTGTAACAGAGATGCACAACATAGAGGCACAGCGAATCTCACATGTGGACAACCCACATGACTCTCTGGCTGCAAAGTGTGTCAGACTGTGGGCCCTGTCCTGTACAAAACAGGCATTTATGTTCTTTTGAGGTGCATGCCTGTGTTCCATGTTTGGGGATGGGGCTTGGTAAACATAAAGCTGAGATTCAAGGTGTAACCAATAATAAGAATATTGGTTTATTCATGGTGACTGCACCCAGACATTTCACTGCCCATGTGAATATACTCTGCAGTGTGCATAGCTCTGTGTACATCAGTACAGCTATGTATGGTGTAGAAAATAAGGTTGTATCCGTGAAGCACAGTAACAGAACACACATGCTGCGCTTGCAGTGTTGGTCTGCTTGCATGAGTACTTCATTTCTCGGGCATGTGGGCCTACAGTCACTGTACTATCATTACAGAGGTGGGGGGGGTATGTTTGTAGAGGGGTGGTGACAGGGTGCTGCATCTCTGTTATGCATATGGTGATCAGCTGTCATGGATGACTACACAATATAAAAAATGGGAGAAAGAGGGTTCTTGCACCCAAATGAGGTACAATCAAAACAAAATAAGTAAAAATAAAAAAAACAGCTTTTACACTAACAGCATCTTCAACAATGAGAACCACAGTTACAGTGTGGAACCTTTGGCGGCACTAAGCTTACTTTTTTCTTGTGGCATGAAGATAAAGCTGAGTTGGAGTACATATAAAGGATAGAAATTTAGGAATACTGACAATGACATCAGACAAGAGCTGCCAGCTTCTTTGAGTCTGTTCATTTCTGCACACACTCCACAGATCTTGCATCACAATTCACTTTGTTTCTACTGCAGTGCAACTTCCTTTGTAATAAACTGTACATTCTGAACACTATGCTTACATTATTTACATTGTCTTTTTGTTTTCCAGTTGTTTTATTTACATTACATTTATTTACTCCCAGCAATACTGGACAGTGGATTGTGTAGTTAATGGATATGTCATTGACTGACTGAGCATGTCATTGATGGATGTGAAAAAATGGAGGGAATGGGTGGCATTTGCTACTGTGCAACCCAGGTGTACAAAGAAGCAAATTTCACCCACTGCTGCTAGCAATTCTGTATGCCTGATAGCTATATATATCTGAGCTCTCTCTCGCTCTCTCTCTCTCTCTCTGTTAGAAACACACACACACACACACACACACACACACACACACACACACACACACACACACACACACACACACACACACACACACACACACACACACACAGTGGTTTTGCTAAGTGTTTCTATCACACAATTACTTGTTCTGAAAGCAATATATGTAAATGCAGAATGTTACCATCAAAAAGCATATCTTTTACTAGAAACCCTTAAACCTGCTAAATTCATGCAGAGACTATCAATCAACGTATGTGCACAAAATATGGAAAAAGTTACAGATAGCTCAAATGAGTTATCTACTATATCCAGTTCTCTTACAACTGAGGTAGTACACCCTTAAGACTGTGACAAAGTTGGAATGCCCACCTCAACAGCTTGCCTCAAACTGCTTTAACTCATGTATGTATGTGTTGCTAAGAAAAGAGAAGTTATGTCTTATCATAATGGCCCACATAGGTTCATAGGTTATAGGTTCATAGGTTGGTACTGGGCTATCTGCCCGAAGGCATATATTATCCCAGCCACGTTGTGCGGTATTCACCGCCCCTTTAGTAGCTCCCTAGACCCTTGTACTAGCAACTAGTACCCTTGGCCCCTATCTAGTAGTGCTGTTGGTGTGATCCCCAGTGTGAACTTTCTGTTACCCATCCACTCATCAAGGTTCCTCTTGAAGAGTGATAGTGAGGGGCTCTGTCTTATGTAGATCGGGACTCTGTTCCATAGTAAGGGAAGTCTCTGCGAAGGGAATCTATCCCTCCAGCATGTTCTATTCATTGTTGTGTTGAGGTTTATATCCCTAGAGCGTGTAGCTCGAGTAGATTTGGTTTTGCTAAGATGGAGCATGTTCAACAATTTTGGGTTGGACATGGCTCTGTACGTTAGACAGAGATCGCCTATGAGAAAGCGGTATGCAACAGAGAACAGTCTTAGCTTTTTCAATCAGAAACATGTTTTTCAATCAGACAATATGTGTTATCAGTCTTCACAAGTCCCTGACTGTGGGGTTCCGATCCTAGGGAAACCGACTTGGCTGTTTATTTCAGCTCGCGCCTTCCAAACTCTCAAGTTAGGCTTTACCCATAATGCTCCTCTCAAAATTACCTCAGATTGAGTTTGCCCAAAACAGTGGCAGGCAGCAAGTAGTAGTAATAATAATAATAATAAGAAGAAGAGACCAGATATGTGTCCTTAATATGAAGCCAGTTCTGGAAAAATTTGGTCCACTAAGAGTCTCAGGCTAAGGGAAGGAGGGGGGGAATGTCAAGTATTAGTGAAGATAGACAACACAGATGGAACATTATGGCAAGACATAACTTCTTTATCTGATGTTGTCAGTCTTCACATAATCCATGACTGTGGGACAGAATCTTGGGAGGTCTCACGGAAGAATATTCCTAAGCCCCATCAAACCAAATGATGGTCATCCCCAGAGACCTGATCCAATCTGTAATCAGTGATAAAAGTATGAGGAGAAGACCAAGTGGCTGCTGCACAAATATCATCTAAAGAAGCTCTGGCATGAAAAACTACAGAAGTTGCCACTGTTCTAGTTGAGTGAGCTTTTACTGGACGTGAAAGGGAAATCCCTTTTGAGTGGCAGATAAATGTGATACAATCTTTAAGCCATTTTGCCAAAGTAACCATAGAAACTGGGTTGCCTAGAAAAAGCGAGGAAAAGGCAACAAACAATTGGACAGATTTTCTGAAATCCTTCGTTCTATGGAGATAAAAACGTAGCTGTCTGCAGACATCTAATAAATGAAGGAAATACTCCCCTTTATTAGAAAAATTAGGGGAAAAAGACTGGTAGTTGAAGTGTCTAATTGATATTAGATTCTGGGACTACCTTTGGTAAGAAGGATGGATTAGTCCTAAGGTAGACTCTGTCTTTGTGAAATATTATGTAGGGAGGTTTGAAGGACAAAGTCTGAAGTTCAGAAACTCTTCTGACAGATGTAATGACCACTAAAAATAAAGTTTTCCAAGTCAGAAACTTTAAGTCAGAAGTAACTGATGGTTGAAAAGGAGACAAAGTAATGGACTGAATAACTAGTGTTAGATCCCAAGGAGGAATGGGTTCTTTAAACTGAAGTCTTAACATTAGGGCTCCTTTTAAAAAGGCTTTACAAAGTTTGTGTGACATAAGGGATGCCCCATCAAACCCCATATGGAAGTTCGAGATTGCTGCTAGATGAACTTTAATTGTTGAGATAGAGAAACCGGATTGACAGAGGTTAGCTAAAAAATCCAAAACTTTATGAACAGGGGTCATATAAGGATCAAGTTCGTTCATAAGGGCCCAACTTGCAAATTTTTCCTATTTACTTTGGTACAGTTTCCTAGCTAAAGGTTTGTGATGGGCCACAATGATTTGATGGACAGAAGAGGAAAGGGAAAGATGCTTAGCAATCATGGGAATTGGAGAAGCCACTCTGTGAGCTTGAGATGATGCAGGTTCGGGTAAACCATGCCCTCAGGATGAGACAGCAGATCTGGAGCAGGGTCCAGTATCCATGGTTTCCAAAGAAGATGAGGCCAAATGAAGGGAAAGCAAACTTGTCGAGGCCAAAAGGGGGCAATAAGGATTATTGAATTCTCCAACCTCTTGCCTTTCTTTATACATGGGGATGTCAAAGGAGTTGGGGGAAAGGCATAAAGAAGACCAGGGGGGCCAATCACGAAGAAGAGCGTCTCTGGGTGACTACCCGGGAGGGGGAATTAGGCAAAGAAACTACTGCACTTGTTGTTCAGAGGGGATGCAAAAAGATTGCAGCAAGATTGGCCCCAGTGACAAAAAATCTCTTTCGCCACCACAGGATTGACAGACCAGTCTTGAGGCATGAGAATGGTTCTGCTCATCTTGTCCACTGTCACATTGGAACTCCCCAGAATATGCATTGCTGTGAGAAAGTAGTTGGAAGAAATCGTCCATTGCCAAACTCTGAGGGCTTCTCGACACAATGGGTAAAATATGATTTCCCCTTGCTTGTTGATATACCAGACTACCGACATGTTGTCCGTCTGAATTGCTACTGTTCCTGGAGGAAGGGCATCCTGGAATACTTGCAATGCCAACAGCACTGCCCTTGTCTCCAGAATATTGATGTGCAAGATGGCCTCCAGTTGGGATCACGTGCCATGGACTGTCCTTCCCAGATAACCCCCCCCCCCCAATCTGGGAAGCACTATGGCTTGGGGTTGTGGAAGGATGACTGGTTGGCCCAAAAGAATTTTGTTGGAATGGAGCCACTATGAAAGATCCTGTTTGCAGCTATTGGTAATCAAGATGTGGTGGGACATTGGCCAATCTATCAGAGGCCACTGGGAGGCTAGTAACCACTGTAAGATTTGCATGTGATATCTTGCTAAGGGAACAAGAGTGACTGAGGCTACCATCTAGCCTAATGCTTGTAGGATGAATCTGGCTGGAACACTTTTGCTCTGGATAATTTGACTGACCCGAGATCTGATCCTTTGTAGTCTTTCCAGTGGAAATGAAGCAATTCCTGGAACAGTGTCCAATACAGCTCCGACAAATTCTAGTTGTTTGCGAGGGCTGTAAATTTGATTTTTCATAATTTATTGTGATGCCTAGAGATGCACAGAGATGCAGAGTGTCTCTTGCCTGTTCTAACCGACACATGGTGGTAGCAGTGAGGAGCCAGTTGTGAAGGTATGAAAAGACTTGAAATCCTTGCAGTCTGAGATTAGCTGCTACCACTGCCATGCATTTGGTGAACACCCTGGGGGCTAAGGTGAGTTCAAAGGGCAGTGCTCTGAATTGGAAATTACTACCTCTCAGCTGGAAGCACAGGAACCTCCTGGAGCGTTTCTCCATTTTTATGTGGTAATATGTGTCCTGGAGTTCTATAGCGCACATCCAATCATCTTTTTTCCAAGAATGGAAGTATTGACTGTATCAAGACAATCCGAAATTTGGTTTGCTGAACTGCTTTGTTGATCTGGTTGAGATCCAAAATGGGTCTCCAGTCACCTGTTTTTTTTTGTGCACTAAAAAAACCTTTAGTAAAACCCGGATCCTATTTAGTCTGGTGGGACTTTTTGGATGGCTCTTTTGTAGAGTACGTTTTGAATTTCTGCTACTACTGCTTCCCTGTGACTGGGTGGAACATCCGGGAGTCTTTTTTGGGGTTTTGGATTTATGGAAAGTGGGATTTGGTAATCTCTGGATGTGATTTCCTGCACCCATTTGTCCAAAGTTATCAGTTGCCAGGTGGGTTGTGCAGGGATAGTCATCTCCCGACTGCCTCAAGAGGAGGGCAATTGGTCCTCCCTTCAGGGGTGCTGGTAGGAAGTACCAGAGATAGAATCTCTGGACCCCTGGTTCTGCGGGTCGCTTCTACCTCTGGGGAGGCATCTTCCATTACTTCCCCCTCTGCCCCAGAGAAAGTCTTTGCCATGTGAATCCTGCAAAGGCCATTGGGATTTTTTAAACGATAGTCTCCCACTACTCTGGTTCCTACAGTAAGGCTGCTGAGGAGTGGAGAAACATATGCCTATGAAAGAAACAGTCTTCCCATCTCTGAGTGTCTTTAACCTTGAGACCAAAAAGGGATGATCCATCAAACAGAGCGTTGACAAATGACCCTTTGAATGGCTCCACAAAATCACATAAGCACATCCAGAAATGCCTTCTAATGGCTGTGTCTGAACCTGCTGCTCTTAGCGTCCCCTTAGAAAGCATTAGAAATCGCTTCAAGGGTGGTGAGCTGACAGGCAACTTTGTCCCGTACCCCTTCAGCTACTGCTCCTGAGAGGGTATCCAAGAGCTCTTTGAGTAGATCCCTCTGTAACCTTGTGAAGTGTGCCATAGACCTGAGACCAAAGGTCAATGAAGTGTAAATGTGCTTCAAAAACCTATCCATAGTCCTATACTCATTAGGAGGATAGATAGTCAGATTTTCCTTGGAAAGTTCCTTTGTTGTGACTGCCGCTATCACCATGGCATTTATGGGTATGCCTTTTGACCACTGTTGCTCTTCCTTGGGGGCTGAAAGGATCCCATCAGGTCTCTTGGGGATTAGTTTGATGGAGTCGGGCATCTTCCATGCCTGCTGAGTGATCAGTTTAATGAGATTGTCAGCAGGTGGGGAGATCCAAGAGGTAGAATGTTGGGCACGAAAAGCCTCCAGGTATACCGACTCCTCTGACAAAGGTTGGATGGAAGACCAGCCACCCCTCTGTTTCAGGATCTCTAGGATGTCCCCAAAGGATACATCATCAGGGGGTGACCTGGGGGAACCTCCCCCTTCATTAAAGTTGGTATATTCAGTGAAGGACTCCACCGAGGAGTCTAAGTGCTTCCTCTTGCACTTTTTCTTCACAGGTACTTCTTCAGGGTGATGTTCTGGGGAAGTGTCCAAAGAGGAAACCACCAAGGTGGGTCTTTCCTGGGGCTTTTGTACCCTCTGTCCTGGGAAAGAGACTCATGGAAGCTGAGGTCCAGGAAATGTGGAACTCTGTCTTGACAGGGCTGGCAAGGACTGTGAGTCCCTAGTGGACAAGGCCTTCTCCATGATTTGGAAGGCCAACCCCCCCCCCCCATAAAGGGATGGAAGCCTGGAACCGAAATAGACTCCTTTAGAACCAAGGTCCCACCCTGCACTGAGGAGGTGACCCTTGAAACCAAAGCCTGGGTCGATCCTATGAAAGCTGCACCGCTGACAGTCACAGATGGCTCCGAAATTAAAGAAGTTGATCCATGCACCTTGGAACTGGACAGGGAGTCCCAACCCCAGGAGGCCTCCTGTGCTGAAGGCCCAGAGGAACTCAAGGCAATTTTTGGTTCCGGAGAAGAAGTTGCTACCAGAACTGAGACAGTCGATGCTGGGAATGTCAGAACTGATGGTCCAAAGACTCAGTCGGAGAGGAGGAGGAAGAATGGACGGTGTCACAGTAGGGTCGGTTTTGATGCCAGCTTGGCTGGGAACTGAAGACCTTCCCCTCGCCGTCAGGAGCTGATCCACCAGTCTCATGATGTTGGCTTCAGAGAGACCCTTAGTGGACTAAACTGAAGCAGTCGAAGGAGACCTAGGGAGTCTCGGATTGACAAAGGGGCTCGGTGGTCTATCTTTGAAAGGATCAACAGATGAAGAATATCTGGATCTTGGAACAAAAATTATCTCTGACTGCTCTGGTACCGATGTATCTCTCTGTGCTGAGCTACAGGAGGTCGACTCTGAAGTTTTGGTTGGTGTCGAATCTTTTTTGTCATTCAGTGCCATGGAACTCTTCGACACTGAAGGTTGTTTAGAAACCTTCTTGGGTGGTTCTGAGGTGCTGGGAACTGAAGAAGGTTGTTTCTTAGAAGAGAAGGATGAGGAAGATGATGAACTGGCTTCCGTTTTGGACCCAGAAATGGCCTCATCAAAATCAATTTTAAGCAGTCCTTTAAGAATTAACTTGTTTTTCCATTTGGTGATTGTCCTGGTGGAAAAACTTGGCAAATTGAAAAGTTCACTTGTAGATGAAGTTTTCCTAAGCAGTAAACGCAAAGGATATGCCTGTCCCAAATGGGCATTTTTTTCACATTTTTGGCACTTTTTAAACCTAAATGTGCCCTTACAGGATTTGGCTGGAGATTCTGACTTGTCAGCCATAATACCAAATAGATCAATGGATACACACATACACTCATGGGAGGGAACACATTTAGAGGTTTTTTTTTTTTTTTTTTTTTTGTTAGAGAGACAAAAAGAAAAGCTAAGAAAATACTAATGGTGGTAAAATACAATACCTGAAAAATGTAAGAAAAGAAAGTACCAACAATGGTACTTAGAACGAACTACCAGCGATAGTGTAAGCAGAGAGAAAACCACATACACACATACACACACACACGCATGCACACACGCACACACAAACATGCACACACATTAATAAAGATTGCGAGAAGAGCAGGTATAAGAAAAAAACACTAGAAATGAAAGGGAGACTTGTGCAAAAGAAAAAATAGGATAAACTTACTTAAAACTTACTTAAATTATAAGCCAAAGTTCAACAGCGGTTGTACACGCTTGACACACGAAGTGGCAAACGAGATCTGAGGTAATTTTGAGAGGAGCATTATGGGTAAATCATAGCTCAAGGGTTTGGAAGGCGCAAGCTGAAATAAATGGCTGAATTGGTTCCAAGGCTTGGAACAGAGCCCACAGTCAAGGATTTTGTGAAGACTGACAACATCAAATTCCATGTTTGACTCTAGGTAAGCCCTGTATATACTTGATCTTGTGGTGACCAGGATTTAGAAATTAACTTTTACAAGCATGATAACACTCTTTAAGCATTTCTATACTGCTCAAGTATCATTTTGCATGTGTAGCTGTGACATATCACACTGCTTAAGAAAGTGACATCTGATAAATGACATAATACAGAAAAAGCACTGAACTGTTACTGAATATCATTACCAAAGTACAAAGCACCTTATTTCAGTATTGCATTACCAAAGTACAAAGCACGTTATTTCAGTATTGCGTGTATAAAACAACTTGACTATAACTGCTTGGAAACAAAATATGAAATATGAAATTGTTAGGAGGAAAAAACATGTAAAAAGGAACCATAAAATGTTGTCCTGTTTTAAGGTACTGAGATTTTCCTATTTGGCCAATAGATGGCACATGTAGCTTTTTAAATACAAACATATGACCATGTTTACTGATAAGCTATATCTTGATTTTATACAGTACACTTCACTGATTCTAAAGAAAAAATATAAGCAATAAACTATATAAAAATCAGCAGTTCAGCTACATCACATGTATACCCCCCATGTCCTGTGTTTCAATTTTTCTCAGTCAGAATATAGAGTTTTTCTTATGTCATAACTGTAGGTAACAATTCTTTAAAAACAGTCCACAAAGACATGTTTTTCTCACTAGGCACTCCCTGACCTTGTGAAGTATTGCCTAGTTTTCTGTGCCCTGCAGCAGACTAATGTAATTCATTTTTTTTATTTTGTTTTTCTTACCATTGCTACTCAGTGAATAACCAGGCAGCTGTTGTGATGATGTCTGCTCAGTAAAGGACGAATTTTGTGATTCCATTAATCAGAGACTGTACCTGTAATACCGAACTCCTTGTTTACTTATATCTTTATGCTTTTGCTCAAAAATGTTTTGTGCTGCAGAAATGCACACAATTTAGACACCACAAACAGTTCCTTCGGCTGAAAGTTTCCCCCTCATGGTTCAGACACTGACATTTTACAGCACTCTGTCTCAGTGCAGACTGCCATGCCTTATCATGGCTGCAGAAAGGAAAAAGATGAAACCGGAAAGATCATATAAACTCTTAATGTAAACATTTCTTGAAATCTCTGACTCCTAAACAAAGGGCATCTTATTGTATAACAGTCAATAGAGATATTTTGTAAAATAAATAACCATAACATTAACAGGAAAATGTTTTCTTCATAAAACTGTAACATTAAATGGAAAGTTTTTTCTCATATGATAATGTGTCTGCTTTTAAACCAAGCATGGTCATGTAAGTCACAGTACACAGAGTGTCCAGTTCATCATTTGTGCACTGAACTTGTCAGTGATGCTCCATTAACCACATGTTTAATATAAGCACGGGTGCTTAGTGTCCCTAGCATTCGATGAGCTCCTCCACATTTCATTTATGGCTCCTTTATTTGAAAGGTCAGTGGCCAGCAAGATATATGAGGGCAAGTTCAAGTGAGGCGAGCAAGCACTAGACACTCATCTCCTCAATGTAAATCAAGCTGTTCGGCCAAAGCCTGCACAGTGCTGAGACTAATTTTGTATGCCGCTCTTCATCTGTCAAGGTGATTTTCCCTTCTTTGCAAGCTGTCTCTTCCTTTGTACTCATTACAAGAATGACAGACCAGATGAATGCCACTGCTTCGCACTTTTACCTTCATTCCAGACACACATTCACTTTTCTGAGTGCTTTAACATTTGCTTGTAGAGTACTGATATAAAAAAATCACTAGCAGCACATAAAAAGGCTGGGTAACTTATCAGGAGACCTGGCTTTTCTGCAGTTTAGCTATGAAGTCTAGAGTCACAGGTCTGAATGCCAATCATATCAACTACTGACCTTTATGAAGCTTGACTGTCATAAATATATGCTGATAGTTTCTATTATCAATATATTTATCAATGTTATTTTTGAAAGAAGTTAGTAGCTAACTTGTTTATAAGGGAGAAGCTTATTCAATAATATTGGAAAGCACTGGGAAATGAATGTATGAAGAAAGTAGACATGAGTATAAGGAGAGGCGCATGGCAAAGAGAGAGGTGGTGAAAGCTAAAGATAAGGCGTATGGAGACTTGTATGAGAGATTGGACACTAAAGAGGGAGAAACGGACCTGTACCGATTGGCTAGTCAGAGGGACAGAGCTGGGAAAGATGTGTAGCAAGTAAGGGTGATAAAGGATAGTGAGGGAAAGGTACTCACAAGTGAGGAGAGTGTGTTGAGTAGATGGAAAGAGGACTTTGAAGGGCTGATGAATGAAGAGAATGAGAGAGAGAGAAGGTTGGATGATGTGGGGATAGTGAATCAGGAAGTGAAACAGATTAGCAAGGAGGAAGTAAGGACAGCTATGAAGAGGATGAAGAATGGAACGGCTGTTGGCCCAGATGACATACCAGTGGAAGCATGGAGGTGCTTAGGAGAAATGGCAGTGGAATTTTTAACTAGATTGTTTAATGAAATTTCGGAAAGTCAGAGGATGCCTGAGGAGTGGAGAAAAAGTGTTTTGGTACCTATCTTTAAGAATAAGGGTGATGTGCAGAGCTGCAGTAACTACAGAGGGATAAAATTGATCAGTCACAGCTTGAAGTTATGGGAAAGAGTAGTAGAAGCTAGGTTAAGAAGGGAGGTGATGACTAGTGATCAGCAGTATGGTTTCATGCCAGGAAAGAGCACTACAGATGCAATGTTTGCTCTGAGAGTATTATTGGAGAAATACAGAGAAGGTCAGAAGGAGTTGCATTGTGTCTTTGTAGACTTGGAGAAAGCATATGACAGGGTGACTAGAGAAGAGTTGTGGTATTGTATGAGGAAGTCGGGAGTGGCAGAGAAGTATGTAAGAATGATTTACTACCTCTGCACAGATATTTTTCTGTCATAGATATAAGCAATGCCTTTTTCTCCATACCACCACATAAGGAGAGTAGATTTTGGTTTGCATTCACTTTTCAAGGTAAAAGATACACCTACACCAGATTGCCACAGGGCTATTTTGAGAGTCCGACAATATTAGCACAAGAAATGGCTGTGAATTTAGCTCAGTTTGTTCCCCCACAGGGAAGCCAGGTTCTGTTGTATGTAGATGATATTTTGTTGGCCTCACCCACACAGAAAAGTTGTAAAAAGGATACCCTAGCCCTTCTTAGTTTTTTAGCTGAGCAAGGACATAAAGTAAATAAAGAAAAGTTACAATTGTGGAAAGCACAAGTGAAGTACTTGGGTTATTTAATTTCGCAGGCAGGTAGACAATTGGAGAACAAAAGAAAACAAGCAATTCTTGAGGCACCTATGCCTACGACTAAGCGGGAGATGATGTCATTTTTAGGTGTGACTAATTTTTGTAGAAGTTGGATCCCTAACTATGCTGAAGAAGTACGGCCATTGACCGCACTGATCTATGACACTCCCATGGCAGCTAAAAGTAATATACAGTGGACAGATAAGGCAATACAAGCATTTAATAGAATTAAGCAATTGATAGCAGGATCCTCTGTTTTGGGTTTTCCGAACTATTCTAAGCAGTTTGTACAAATGGTTGATTGTAAGGGAGGATATATGACTTCGGTTCTGGTACAAGTACATGGGGATAAACAGAGACCGATAGCTTTTTATTCCTCCAGATTAGATCCTGTTGCAAGGGCATTGCCGCATTGTGTTCAAGCTGTAGTGGCAGCCGCCATGGCAGTGCAAGCCTCAGCATCATTAGTTTTGTTCCACCCATTAAAATTGCGAGTTCCACATTCAGTAACTACTATACTTTTGCAAGATAAGATAACCTTTTTATCTCCTAGTCGACATTTGTCATGTATGACAGTGCTGCTGACACAGCCACATATGACCATAGAAAGATGTACTACTCTTAATCCGGCTACACTTTTGCCGACTCCAGAAGAAGGTACTCCACACGTTTGTTTAGAGAGCATTCATAACAAAGTACTTCCCCGGCCAAATTTAACGGATATTCCGTTGGTAGATTCTGATCTCGTTTTGTTTGTAGACGGATCAGCAAAGAAGGACACTGTAGGAAAAACACTAGTAGGGTATGCAGTCACCACAGAAACTGAAGTTTTGGAAGCAAAAGGATTGTCAAACATTTATTCTGCCCAAGCAGCTCAGCTAGTGGCTTTGACTCGAGCTTGTACCTTAGGGGAGGGTAAAAAAGTGACAATTTATACAGATAGTCAATATGCTTTCTCTACTGTACATGTTTTCGCTCAACAATGGAAGAATAGGGGAATGGTTACTGCGACAGGCAAACCAATAAATCACAGAGATTTAATTTTACAGTTGTTAGATGCAGTACAACTACCACTTCAGATAGCGATATGTAAATGTTCTGCACATACTAACAAAAAAGATCCTGTCTCCAGGGGAAATGCTTTTGCTGATATGGCTGCAAAAAAGGCAGCTCAAGAAAATGATTTGCTTTTGCATGACAATGATTTAGAGCCCGGACACCTCTTAGACTTAGAGACACTAAAAGTAATGCAAACATTGACAACACAGAAAGAAAAATGTCATTGGGTGAAATATGGTATCACTCAACGGGATGGGTTGTATAGGGCATCAGATGGCAAAATGGTATTACCCTCAAACCTTTTTAGGTATGCTGCATTGGTTAGCCATGGACCTGCCCATGTAGGAGTACAGACAATGGTTCAAATAGTGTCTAAGGTGTTTTGGTGTAAAGGATTTTCAACTTATGCAAAGCAATTCTGTTTATCTTGTTTATTATGTGCAAAGTATCATGCTCAGGGGGGAGTTAAAAAATCTCAGCAGGCATTCCCTACACCTCCATATCCATTCCACACACTCTGTATGGACTTTATTGAGTTGACACCCTCAGAGGGAAAAAAGTTTTGTCTAGTCATAATTGATGCTTTTTCTAAGTGGGTAGAAGCTTTTCCAGTAAAGCATCCTGATGCACACACAGTAGCTAAGCTTTTAACAACAGAAATAATTCCCCGATTTGGTTTACCAAGACGCATTTACAGTGATAATGGGTCTCATTTTGTTAACCAGATTGTTCATAAGTTGGGTCAAGTGTTTCAAATTGATCTCAAACACCATTGTGCTTACCATCCGCAGTCAGCTGGACTGGTGGAGAGACACAATGGTGTCCTGAAGAGTAAGCTCTGCAAACTGATGGCAGAAACGCATAGATCCTGGACTGCGTGCCTTCCATTGGCACTCCTGTACATGCGAATCTCACCCTCCTACAAAGGACTTACACCATTTGAACTTTTGTTTGGGAGACCATATTACGTCCCGCAGTGGCAAGGATTGTTGCCAGTGGAACGTGAGGGGGGTGAGGATCTGGCGGATTATATGAATAAGCTGCTAAATGTTAAGTCTCTTGTAACCAATGACTCCTTTGCAGATTCCAGAGGTGAAGCCTTGTTAAGCGTGGCACCTGGGGACTGGGTGTGGATCCAAATTGTGAAGAGAAAGAACTGGTCATCCTCCAGGTGGGAAGGCCCATATCAAGTACTTATCTCAATACCTTCGGCTGTAAAGATCGCAGAGAGGACTTTGTGGATTCATATCACCCACTGTAAAAAACTTAAGACTTTTCCTTCTACCATTGATGTTGGTCAGACTCCATCGGACCCCTGAACGCAAAGTGTGACTACAAAGGAAGGATGGCCATGTTCAACTGGTACTTGAACTGTTACGTGATGATGATTTTGGTGGCAAAAGTAAATATGTCCATACGAGAAGGAACAGTTGTGAGAGAAAAAGGAATGGTGGTGCTGCAGGCGCAAACAGGTGTTACTACTACTATGTTCAAGGTAAAACTTTGTGAAGGAATTTTGGACTGTGCTAAATGGAACAGTAATGATTTCCTGACTCTTCCAAAATACTTGTGCAATACAGACTGTGCGTCCTGGTCAAATGTTTGGTGGTCAACAAATGTGAACGGATGGGAAACAAGTGGTGCAGTGATACCAGAGAAAGATAAGAGCAGGCAACAAAGAATAAAAATTGCGCATTTCCAAGGTACTGAAGTGATTACTATAACCATCGTGTCACCACAAGAAAGTGATTCAGGAGTTTATGGAATCAGAGTGTCTCTTCCAATTGGAACTGATCCTTTGGTGACTTTCCAACTTAAAGTGCAAAGCCTTAAAAATGCTACAAGTAAAGCAGATTTTGCCTTTACGGAGGAAGAACAGTTGTTACTCGAGACAGGATTCGTACACCATAATGAATGGTTATCTTGGGTTAGATATAGTACCCGAGAGGCACATCGTGAGAACTGTGTTTCTTGTACTGAAGGTAAACAACAACTAGCGACAGTCCCATTGATGCAAGCTGAAGGTAACCTAACGTGTCTGTTAAAGTTATTCTTCAACAAAACTGAAGATGAATGCAAAAATGAAACTCAGCGTTTTCCAGTCATAAGCAAAGTTGAGAAACCGCCTACAGCGATTTCCTATCCAGGTTTGTATATGTGCATTTCCAGAGATGGCACAGGAAAGAATTATGGCAATATGGGACAGAATTATTGCAATGTTACTGTGAATGGCAACGAAAATCCATTTCTGGAGAACCAAACTCATAGTTTAGCAGATGTATGGTGGTTATGTGGAGACAACAAACTCAGATCAAGGCTTATGATTCCCTGGAAGGGAACTTGTGCACTTGTAAAGTTAATTCTGCCATTCTACATTTTCCCAGTTCCAGCAAGCAATTTCGTAAGAGAACCTGAAATAAAGCCGAGGTGGTTGAATAAGAGAAAAAGAGAGGCACCGAAGCAATCCTTCGATAGCAGTGTCTACATCGATAGCATTGGCGTACCAAGAGGTGTGCCTGATGAATACAAAGTAATAAACCAAATAGCAGCTGGTTTTGCATCCATCTTTGTCTGGATTCAACCCAATAAGAATGTGGACTGGATCAACTACATTTACTATAACCAGCAGCGTTTTGTGAACTATACCAAAGATGCATTAAAAGGTATCGCTGAACAACTGGAGGCCACTTCGCAGGTGGCATGGCAGAATCGAATTGCGTTGGATATGTTCCTGGTCAAAGAAGGAGGAGTTTGCAGGATGTTTGGGACTTTCTGTTGTACATACATCCCAAATAACACTGCCCCTGATGGGAGCATCACTCGAGCTTTGAAAGGTTTGGAAATGTTATCCGAGGAATTGGCAGAGAACTCTGGGGTAAATAATCCCTTCACAGACTTTCTACGAGCGTGGTTTGAAAAATGGAGTCATCTCATCAGCAGTTTCCTGGTGTCCGTCGGAGTCGCTATGGCTATCGTGGTGGTATGTGGTTGCTGTTGTATACCCTGTATCAGAGGTCTTCTACAAAGACTGGTTGAAACTGCTGTTATGAAAACGATGTACCAGCAGTTGCAACAGACTGGTGAAAGTGAATACATTGAAATGTGACTTTTGCAAATGTTTTGAAGTTTAAACGTTTGTCTTGCAAATGAAGTAATGTATGCAAAGAAAAACTTAGTTTTTACCATATATTGCTGAAATAAAAAAGACAAATAAAAGTGTTTTGAGGGGGGAAATGTTAAGAAAAAAAGTTTTAAAACATACTATTATTTGTCTCTTACTCCCATCTAGCAAAATGAATATGCTATTTGCTGAAGCGTTGGTAAGAAAAGGTCATTGAACCATGTTTATTAAAGATGGGCTTTATATATGATAGATGTAGTTTGCTTATGAACTTGAATAACACCTGTTTTCTATACTTCTGAATAAGAGTTAATTTACAGAGGCAGGCTCTGGAAAATTCCAGCTACCACTGTTGAACTAAGTATGCTGTACCTTTCTGAACGTTCTACACTAGCTGTGGTTTTGAGGTAAACGTTCTACACTAACTGTGGTTTTGAGGTAAACGTTCTACACTAACTGTGGTTTTGAGGTAAACATTCTACACTAGCTGTGGTTTTGAGGTAAAGCATTCTTTTCTGAGGTAAATTGTGATCCTAGATGTTTTTCATAGCCAACTGTCAACTGTTAGAAATGTAACAAAAGCTATTTTGGCTAGTAACAGGAAAGTATAAAAGTTGATGTCAGTAAACAAGCTGATCAGATTGAGATCATCTTGGCCAACATGCTGCTGTAATCTGGTTAGCTGCAAATAAAGAAGTTTTTCATCACCTGAGGCAGATGTGACTCGCTTGAATTTTTTCTTCTGACAGATATGTACGAGGGTAGTGTGACAGTGGTGAGGACTGCAGTGGGAGTGACATATCCGTTTATGGTGGAGGTGGGATTACATCATGGATCAGCTCTGAGTCCTTTCTTATTTGCAGTGGTGATGGACAGGTTGACAGATGAGATCAGACAGGAGGCCGCGTGGACTATGATGTTTGCAGATGACATTGTGATCTGTAGTGAGAGTAGGAATCAGGTTGAGGAGACTCTGGAGAGGTGGAGATATGCTCTAGAGAGCAGAGGAATGAAGGTCAGCAGGGCTAAGACAGAATATATGTGTGTAAATGAGAGGGAGGGTAGAGGAATGGTGAGGATGCAGGGAGTAGAGTTGGTAAAGGTGGACGAGTTTAAGTACTTGGGATCAACAGTTCAGAGTAATGGTGAATGTGGAAGAGAGGTGAAGAAGAGAGTACAGGCAGGGTGGAATGGGTGGAGAAGAGTGTCAGGAGTGATTTGTGACAGACGGGTACCAGTAAGAGTGAAAGGGAAGGTCTACAAGAGGGTAGTGAGACCAGCTATGTTATATGGGTTGGAGACAGTGGCATTGAAAAAAAGGCAGGAGTCAGAGCTGGATGTGGCAGAGCTAAAGATGTTAAGATTTGCCTTCGGTGTGACTAGGATGGATAGGATTAGGAATCAATATATTAGAGGGTCAGCTCATGTTGGACAGTTTGGAGACAAAGCAAGAGTGACGAGATTGCATTGGTTTGGACATGTGCTGAGGAGGGATGATGGGTATATTGGGAAAAAGATGCTAAGGATGGAGCTGCCAGGTAAGAGGAAAAGAGGAAGGCCTAAGATAAGGTTTATGGACGTTGTGAGAGAGGACATGCAGGTGGTTGGTGTGACAGAGCAAGATGCAGAGGATAGGAAGAAATGGAAAGAGATGATCCGCTGTGGCGACCCCTAACGGGAAAAGCTGAAAGATGATGATGACGTCATATGTTTTTTAAATTATTAGTACTTATTTTCAGTATCAGGTTTCCTGACCTGGTGTTTGCTTCAAACACACACACACACCTATATATATAAATAAATTAAAAAAAAAAATATATATATATATATATATATATATATATATATATATATATATATATATATATATATGGATCCCATCCCTATTGGATGTTATATGGCCGAGACCATATGATCAAAGTTTTAAAACTTTGAACATTCAAAAAAAAAAAAACAAAAACAAAAACAAATTAATACATGATTATGCAGTGGGGGAAGTCCCCCTGCACCTTCCCCACCCTCTGCTATTTAAATATACCAACTCCGAGATTGCGCTACAGTGAGGAAAAGGGAAAATTCCCGTTCCGCACTGTATGGAGATCTCTGTTTAGGTGTTCGAAATTTTAAAACTTCGATAATATGGTTTCAGCCATATGAGATTCAAAGTTCTGGAACTTCGATCACCTAAATGGGAACCATATGTTGTTGTTGTCTTTTGGCTTTTCCCGGTTAGGGGTCGCCACAGCGGAACTCCAGTCCGCTAATGACTGGCAGTAGATTTTCACGAACATCAAGGTGCCAGCTCGACGTTTAACACACACAAAAAACACACACATATATGTTTATTCCAGACATAGCCTTTAAATGGAACCCCACCAGATATGGCCTTAAGACAAGGAAGCTTCTGGCAGAAGTTCTTAGAGGTTTCTGTATGGGCAAAGATGCGTAATGCATCAGGTATTAATTCCCTATTCCAGAATTCTTGATGTCATATTTAACCAGTTGTGTTTATCCTCCACTACAGATACAGTGAGATTGCAGTTCGCAAGGGTATTGTGTTTGCCCTTACAAGTTATTTCTTCTTTCCTCACAACTGTGTGTCACTGGTGTTAGCATACTTAAGTAGGGGAGTGAGAGAGGGGAATCTCCCCACATACTGGATACAGGGGCACATACCCTATAAAACACTACATTACTGTTGTAAGTGCAGTATCATTTGTCACCAATAAATTACCTGTGTGGAGAGATGGAAAGTGATCATTCATAGGGGTAAATTATTGACATGATAAGGTGGAAAGAAGTGGTAATGATTTCTTTCAGCAATTTTGTAATAAGCTGCGTTTACATGTCTATACTTACTTTTCAATTTTATAGCTAAAGACAACTAGTATCATATTGTCTGGCATCTATCATCAGTGTGTGTATATATACATATGTATGTATATATATCTATATATATCTATATCTATATATATATATATATATATATATATATATATATATATATAAATATATCTATATACACATATATATATATATATATATATATATATATATATATATATATATATATATGGTACTCCACTGGCTGTTGTATCTCAGCAATCAAGTGATGACTGCTGCACAGCATACCCTGAATAGTAGGAAAATGTGGGGTGACAATTATTTTTCCAGGCAGTGATGCCATAATGGGTTCGGCTCCTACAGCATACAAGTTTTCAGTTTCCATTTATCATGGTTTTCTATCAGACTACTTTAAAAAGCTAAACACACTACATATGGTCATTTATATTAAAATTTATATTAAAATAAAACACTTTGAACATGAAAAACCATGAATGTAAGATGTAAATGAGAACATGACAGAGACTTAATTGGTGTGCTACATCCTATAAGTGCAAGATTTTTTATAATCATCTAATTTCCTAAGTCACAGACACTTGTGGCTCCATGTATAGTGGCCACTTAAATTCTGTGGGCCTACATTATTACCCACAAACTCATTATTAGAATTCCATTATTGTGACTGTATTAATGTTTCTCTATGTGAATAAAACCAGGGAATAAATTTATGGCATTCCTTCTTTATAAAGGTAATTGTGATGACTTCCGACCTAAGGTTGGGCTTAAACCTACAGTGTAGTCATTGCAGTGGCACAGGTTCTTGGTTTCTAGCCTACACTTACTGAAAAGATAACATAAAAAGAAATTATTGGATCCATCCATTTCATTCAGTAATATGGCAACAAGTCTGAAGCAGGAATTAAAACGTGATACCTAACATGTAGGTTATGCTTTATGGGTACTTGCTTAAAATGATAATCTTACTTTATACATTATATCCTTCCCCTTAAACTATAAGAGCTTATATAAAAATACAGATGGTGTTAACTATATTTTAGTACACTATGCTAGGTTTGTCACCTGAAAAAAAACAATTCATATACTGAATCATGCAGTAAATTTTTCAACATTGCATAACATTTGAATAAAACATATAAACACACATGTATTTTTTTACTTTTTGGTGGAGACAACTGATATCATCCTTAAATCTATGTCTCCCCTTCTCCCCACCTGCTCCAAAGCAGCCAGTCATCTCAGACACTTTGGACTTTGCCTAGGAAGTAGTTTCAGAAGATATAAAAGTGCAGAACGTGAAGGACACCAAAGACAGATGTAAGCACATAAATATCAAGGAGATGCTTGCCCCGATTAAAGCACTCAACTCTCGGAGCCATCTTTGGACCCAGACCTCTTCAAGTGATTACAGACAATACCACAGTGATGTGGTGGATCAACAAGCAAGGGAGAACCAGGTTGTACCTCCTTTGCAGACTAGACATGTTAACTTGGGATATACTGTAGCTTCACAGCACAATCTCACAATTCCATCAGATGAAAACTGAGTGGCAGACAAGCTGAGCAGTACCAGACTCTCACGAATGTAAATCAGATTGGGGGTCTTCCAAGATTTGATCCATTTGTAGGGAGTTCCTCAAGATCTCTTTGCCTCCTCTCTGAACAGTCAACTAGCAAGATTCTGTTTCAGAACTCTATGCAAAAAAGCCTGGAAGACAGATGCTTTTTCTTTTCCTTAGATCTTAATTTTGTATTAGTGAAACTAACACTTGCACCATTTGAACCATGTCATCTGTCTGACTTGCAATTCTTAACATGGAAAACAGCTTTACTGATTGCTCTGACTTCTGCAAGAAGGATATTTGAGTTGCAAGCTCTTATGGTGAGTCAACACTATCTCATTTTCTATAGAGACAGGATTTCTTTGGGAACCAGTCCTTCATTTATTCCTAAAGTGGTATTCAAATTTACTACTATTCATCTCCCTGTTTACTTTTCTGAACCTAAAAATGAGGGAGAACTGATACTAAATACCTTGGATGTCCACAGACAACTGAGATACTATCATGACAGAATTAAATCTTTCAGATCTTCACCTCAATTGCTCATTTCTTGTGAAGATAAAAAGAAGGGACAGCCTATGTGAAAATAGACTATTTCCAAAAGGTTGCCTAAGGCTATTACCTTTTGTTATACTCACCATAACAAAACTATTCCAGACAGGGCCAAGGCCCACTCTACCACAGCCTTGGCTTCACGTATAGCTTTTTGAAAGGGTTGGATTCTAGAAGTATTCTAGAACTTCCTACCTGGTCCTCTGTACATACTTTTACAAAGCACTATAAGCTTAATTCATTATCTAGGTCCAGATCTAGTTTTGTTGGGACTATTCTTCAGGGGCTCCTGGACTCTTCCCCTTTCACTTCCCAAATTTAGTTATTTAAAGTAACCTACCCATATAGCTAAAGCTACTGCAGCAGTGATCAATATGTAGAACAGTTGTGCAAGTTAAACTTACCATGGATGGCGCAGTGGTGCAGTGGTAGCATTGTCGCCTCACAGCAAGAGGTTCTCCAGTTCAGTTCTCGGCTGGGTGCCTTCTGTGCGAGTCTGCATGTCCTCCCTGTATTCATGTGGGTTTCCTCTGGGTGCTCTGGTTTCCTACCAAGTTTCAAAGACATACATCTGGAGTGTTTCTCCCTGGGCCTCCCCTGAAAATTGGCTGTGTTCCAAGTTGGACTTTCCCGGTAAAAAAATGTTAAATAAATACAATACCATAACAGTAGATGTTCAAATGATCACTGCTGCAGTAGCAACTTCTTTCCTCCATCCCACTTGTTTTTTGGTGTTTTTTACCAAGTTATGGACATTTATTTTTTGTTGTTCCAAGGCATTTTCCTTTCAAGGTTCAGCCTCCCTCTCCCTTTTGGCAGGAAAGGTCTGAAGGTCTTTGCACCCAAACTTTTCTTTTAGTTTTCAGCTGCCTGACAGTTTGGGCACATGGAAGGTGCCCTGAAGCTTTAGAAGTTGGCTGGCTGTTATATCCTTGACAGGATATCTCCATTTAAATTAAGAAATAAAAAAATAATATAAAATGTATAGTATCTACTATTTAAGTAGTACTAGCTGTTTTCTTAAGCCACCAAAATCTGGAAACATTATGGTCACTATCGGTAGAAGAAATGATAGCCGATATTGAGGGCATATTAGGTAATGTAATGCCACAGACTGGAACATAAAGGAGATCAGGAGAGTCACTAACAGTAATTATGTCATATTTAGTACAATTCTATTAGTCTGGAACAATCCCTCTGATAAGTACTTGTGTCATGTCCTGGTATACACTCCTCAGGTCAGATAGAATCATCACCAGTTTAAATATCTGACCTGAAAAGAGTCCCATTTTGTACAGATGCCGTCTACTTCAACAACTGCCCATCTTTGATCAGAACTAAATAACATCTCAGTGTATTAGTTTGGTAATGATAACGGCTTGCTCTGAGTCTTTATCATATAGTTTTGGATTCTGGCAAAGTCAGACTGAAGTGAAGATAGCACTCTGGCATTCTTGTCATGGTAAGACTTGTGCTTCACTTGAATTCTTTGCCAAGCTAACAGCTAGTGGGTGCTTTGGTTTCACGAATGCTGATGAAATAGGTAACATTGTCTTCATTCTCCTCTTCTACAATGAATATGAAGGCGATAATCCAACTGATTGCTTGCTTTGAGATGACAACACACTTTTTATAATATTTTTGAGCTTCTATCACTCTCAATTTGCCAGTTTGACTGGGAATATCTTTGAGTACTCAGTATGCACAAGGATTCCTATTCCTATAAATAAAAATGTAATTCTTGACTTGCAAATGGTGGACCATGGTCAGACATAAGGATGTAAGGAACTCCACAATGTGAAAAATGCTTTAAAAATATAACTGAATGAATTTGATTATGCATTTTGCAGTTTTATGATCTCAGGCTACTTTGAAGAGTAATTACCACAGATGAGATACTGACTGCTTTTAAAATGGAATAAATCTCTAGCTATTTTGTTCCGCATCTCAAATTTCACATGGTAGTATTTTTTCCCTATGGGCAACGAAGAAATGCGGCCCCTTGTGCACTAGTAAATGAAGTTTCATACTGTCCAAAACTATGACATTTATGTTTGCATTAGGCTTTTCAAAGTTGCTGCACAATTAATTATACTTATTTGGTGTAAAGGAATATACTGTATGGGAATGTAAATGAATCTGAAGATGACTTCCTGCACATTTAAACTGTTTCGCAAGCATGTGAGCAGTGCTTCAGTCTGTGAATCATTTACAGCTGAAGTGTGACTTGACTGACCACATTTTCTTCAAGAGCACAGTGTAGTTTATAATCATGCCCAACTGCTCACAAGCCGTTCTGTCCAAAATATTTGGCTGGTGTATTATCACAAATATAAGAAAAGATTATAGAGTTTGTTAAGCCACGGTGGTACAGCGGTAGCGTTGTTGCCTCACAGCAAGAGGTTCTCCTGTTCGATTCTCGGCTGGAGTGCCTTCTGTGTGGAGTCTGCATGTCCTCCCTGCGGTCGAGTGGCCTCTGAAAGACATGCGTGAATGGGCGTGCCTTCGCTGAAAGTTGGGCATCAGGCTGGCAACTCGGCACCATAAAAATCAACTGCCAATCATTAGCGGACTGGAATTCCGCTGTGGCAACCCCTAACCGAGAAAAGCCAAAAAGACAAAGAAGAAGACATTACATCTTCTTATGTTGTAGGCTATAGTACTGACACAAATAAAATACAGGATTATAGATTTGGTTACAACTCATCTACTTCTGACCAAGTGGTGTTTATTTATGGACAGAACTAGTAGCACTGTTTTTGACTGTTACATCATCTTTCAAACACAAGTCTGTGAATGTAGTTTTAGTAGGGCTGTTACATTCTGCTCCAGCCACAAACTTAAAAGTAATGCTTTTGTCATTTGTAGACAAGTTTTCATTCCAGTGGGTTTTACAATGACAGCTTTGCTGTATTCCTTCCTTATTTAAATATGCCATGCACAACAGACGTATCAACTGTACTCACAAATAATTCATTGGGGGGGGGGGGTTGTTCAATAACAAATAATTGTGCCAGTGACTGAACAGCCAATAGTTTTATCTGTATCATCTACTTACAAAATTTTCATCTGTCTCTCCTTTTATTCTTGAAATCTAAGGCAAATAATTAACAAGTTCACAGTTTCTGCATTCTCTGTTGAGACGAACAAGGCTACTTATCATATGGTTAATCATACCCAAAACACCTTAGCACTGGCTCAGCTGAATGCCTTTCATTTTTAACGTGAATTATGACAACTTTTTTGAAGCATTTTCATATTATACTGAGTGCAACAGACTTATTCACTTTATTTTTATGTAACACATTTAACTTCATTTTAACTTTATACTCAAAAAGATACCCCACAAACTCTGTCATTTGAATGATAAGTTAATTCTGCTGTAATACAGTTTCATATTGAAATGTTGACACATATAATACTGTGTGCTGAGACATCGCCCCCCCCCCAAAAAAAAGATTGAAAAATGCAGTAGAAGAACTAAAATCAAACATCGCTCTTCTCCTTGAAACTTGCTTTTATCAGGGGCCAAGCTATACCTCCACTCCATGAACTTATATATACCAACTCCAAGATTGTCATACCTCAGAGAAAATGAAATACTCTGATAAATGGAAGTCTTGGACTTGGTATATGTAAGTCCATTCTTCATGCATTTAGTCCTCATATTTTGTGACTCAGTAAAGCAACTCCCAACATTTGAAATGGCTACCATAATACACATATTTGAAACTTTCTCTAGTGTCAACTCAGACTCTGACAAAAGTATGCTTCTCAATTTATTATTTTTAAAGCAACAGGCGCCTCTCAATAACAAATTAGGCAGCACTCCAAACTCACATTATTTGACTAGATAACTTATGTCCTATAACAAAAACATCAAAAAACCCTTAAGCCCTTTGATTTTTAATTAAAAATAAATGATGAACATGTGGTATTTTTCTTAGGATCACAACACTTTTTTAGGTCTGTCCTTAATATCAGAAGTATTAGGCCATTCTTTACTAAGATTAAATGCATTAAATAATTTCATTACAGTACTCACAAGGCAAATGGTGGCTGCTGCTTATTGTACCAACCAATATCTGCCTTTGAATTTGAAAAGAAAGTGGCTTTTTTCATCTGATAGAGTTTGTTTCCATGTTGTTTTGTGGCTTACTTAGTCAGTTTTGGGTTTTATTTTTGAAACTATTGCTAATTTTGTATTTTTTTCATCCATTTAGCAACATTTATTTCATTATTTAGTTTCTTATCTTTCTTTTCATTGTTTTATTTTGTCAAGGCATTTTATGTGTTTCAATTTTCATATTTTACCTGGTGGTCTAGTGGTAATTTTTATCATTTGTGAAGTTTATTTTAGTCAGTTTGATCACTGGTGGTAATGTGAATATGACAAATATGTTTTACAACAACTTGAAGGGAGTACTAATGCATCCGTGTCCCACCAGACAGTAAATATAATTCCATAAATGCTGCTAGTCCTGTCCTTCCACCATGCAGTGTGCAAGATCTTCATCTCTATACTAGACCTACTGAATGGATGACATAACACAGACAAACTGGAGCCAGTAAGTGCTGAAGCAGGAAGAACAATATAATGACCAGCAAAACTGACCAGCCTTGTGGGCATGTACTTAAAGTGGTTCTCTAACTTTACAAACACGAGGGTTTTAGATTTGTGAACTGCATCCAGCAGAGTAGAAAGTATAAACACATAAACAATTTGCCTTTGCTGAGACTACACAGTAGTCAGAAACATTATCACCTAAGTGATCAACAAGCTGTGAGGCAACACAGTACTGAGAGGAAATAGAAATGAGATAAAAAAGGGTGAAGTATATGAGGTTTGGCACTACCCCAAACACATCAAGTACTCTTTCTTCAAAGTATATTAAATTATACTTCAAGGGAAGTTGGAAACCTTCCAGCTAGCTAGCCTCTGTACCTCCAATGTTCTGTACTGTAGGAAGCACACATCAGGTATTATTTTCTTAAGGCAGGGATAGTTTCAGGGGTCTATATTAGATTATCGAAAGTTTTATTCAGCGAATGCTCACATGAGAGAAAACGCTGGAAATCGAACTTCTTATTATGGGGGGCTGTGCCCCCCCCCCCCCCGCTAACTATATATTCCAGCTCCAAGATTGCACTACAGTGAGGAAAGGGCAAATATCGCACTGCTCACTGACCCCACAAACACCCTTTTGATTTCCAGCATTTTCGCTCATGTGAGCGTTCGCTGAATAAAACTTTCGATAATCTAATATAGACCCTAGTTTCAGAAGTAGAGGGCATTACATACTCTCTGCCTCAGGACATATTTCAAAACTCTTTACATCTTTTGTTAGGGGAAACCTGGTCAGTGCCAAAATGTGATGAATGCAGCTCTCATCAGCGATGCTGAAGCATGTCTCTGTCCCTTTGCACAGAGAGTTATGTTTCATGGCTATATCTGATCACTGAAGACAGATGCTACATTACGTTAACAGTCACTGTGTTAATTTGTCAACATTAATGCTGCAGGTAGCTACTTATAACACCATCTCGAGTCACGCTGAAATGAATGCTATGTATTCAAATGTCTGCAGAAGTATTGGGTATACCTTGTCACAGCCTCTATCATTTCTGTTAGCAAATCTGGAGACTTGAACCCTCAAATGGGTGCTTACTTAGATAACATGAATAGCAAGACACCATCAGGTATCTATATTTTTGAGTCTGTTCTAAAAGTAACCCTAAACACTAACCATATGGCCAAATGGAGTTTTTGGGCACTAATAAACTGCAATAAGCACTACATAAAGATTTATTAAGTCTAGAATAAAAATGCATCTGAACTTCTTGCTATTATCACAAGCAGCAAGCTTATAACAAGAACAATAAAAAAATGCAACTACATTGCAGGATGGAATGATCAGCACTGACCCTCAAATTATACTCTACTGACCCATATATTAAAATCAAACAATGCCCCCAGACTGAGTCTGAAAATGGCCCATGGAGAGCAGTCATCCAAGTTGGTTAACAAATACAAATAAGATAACTACTTTAAAACTTGCAGCTGGGACTCAAACATCAGTGGTATCAAGTAAACATTTGTCAATGTACTGCAGTGGTTAGCATTGCCGTCTCACTGCAAGAGGTTCTCTGGTTCGATTCTCAGCTGGGGTGCCTTCTGTGCGGAGTCTGCATGTCCTCCCTGTGGTCGCGTGGGTTTCCTCCGGGTGCTCCGGTTTCCTCCCACATCCCAAACACATGCTGTAGGTGGATTGGACACTCTAAATTGACCCTAGGTGTGAGTGTGTGTGTGTGCCTTGTGTGGAAGGTTGGGCGCCGGGCTGGCAACTCGACACCGTAAAACTCCACTGCCAATCATGAGCAGACAGATGATCTGCTGTGGCGACCCCTAACCGGGAAAAGCCGAAAGAAGAAGAAGAAGGCTGCAAAAGCATGAGCAGTTACAAGGACATATGAATGCACAGTACACTGTCTACGTGTCTCTGCTTCATCGTTTAAGTGCATAGAGACCAGTATGGGAAAGAGATCCATTATACATATCTCGCACTTATCTGAAAAAGCTAAGTCATGTTTTCTTAACTAACTGTGGTGTAAAGTAAGAGTAATCATTGCTCATATGTGGGTGATGCAGAATTCATCCACCCACTGCAAAACTGACCCATCTGGGATTGATCTGAATGGGTAAACTTTGGTGGTCGCATACATACATGCATATATATATATATATGTGTGTGTGTGTGTGTGTGTGTGTGTGTGTGTGTGTGTGTGTGTGTGTGTGTGTGTGTGTGTGTATATATATATATATATATATATATATATATAAGGGTTCACTTTGGAATCTCGAAATACTGAAATGTTGAATTTCAGTATCTCGAGACCAAAGTGTTGAAACTGCAGTTGCAAGAAACTGCAGAATATCGAACCAGGAAATGTCAAACCCGCAGTAGTGATGGCGCGTTAGGTAAGTGTAATTTTTTTAAGGGTTTTTGGGGAGAGTTTTTATGTATGTGAATGTGTTGGGGAGTTTTAGGTGTGGGTTAGGGTAGGTAGGTAAGAGTGTGAGTGTGTAAGTGTTGAGACTGGTTTTATTTGTATGTATGTGATGTGTGTTTGTGCAAAGGGGGTGTAGAATGTGTGGTGGTGGGTGTTCTGTCTTTCGTTTTTTAGTGCAACCTCAGAGTTAGTATATAAGTAGTGGGGGTGTGGGGGGTGCATAGGAAGGGTGGGTATGTTTGTTTTGTTGTGTTCATGTGTGTTTTGGTTTGTTGTAGTGTCGGGAGGTAGGTGTATTTGTGTTTGTGTGGTGTAGTGTTTTTTTGACAGTCACGGTTTTGAATTTCGCGCTTTTGGGGTTTCAGGTTTGTGAATTTTTGGCTTTATAGTCTTGAGATACTGAAATTCGATATTTCAGTATTTCGGGATTATAAAGTGAATACATATATACGCACACACACACACACACACACACACACACACACACACACACACACACACACACACACGCAAATATGTCAGGCATGAGCAATAATGTCCTTCTAGCCTGCAAATATACCAGAACAGTCATCCCCATAGTAAGTGTCCAAGCCGTTCTTAAAAATATTTCAACTAGTGCTTGCTTTAATATAATTTGGCAGCCTATTACAGGAATTAGATAGTCTCTCAGACAGCCAATTAGTACAATTGTCATTCCTATATAATCTCTTACACATGTTGTTTGATGATTGTATACTACTCTTTGATAACCTAAAGCATTCCCAGAGGTAGTGGTCTCTAAATGCTCTATATACCCAGATGAGGTGTCCTCTTAAATATCTATATGAGATACTGTACAAGATATTAGCTTACACTTTCACATCCATGGGTGTCATTGGTATATATTCACTGTACTCTTTCCAATTCACTTATGCTACTTTTCTTATAACGTATCCACATTATGAAGATGTGACATTACAAGCAGACTGAACAGGAACTTCACCAAATTATATGGGAATGGAATGAAAAACTAAAGGCACATGGGATGAAATTGTGTGCAGACAAGACAATTCTCATGGCAACAAATGGAGGAAATCAGAAGAAGATAAAAGCAGATAGAACGGGAAAAAAGTGTAGCAGGTTAATAACTTCAAGCATCTGGGAAGGGTGATTGAGAAGAAGGGAAGTATGAATGAGGAGGTCAAAGCTAGAATTAGCGGGGCTGCAGCTAACTGGTACATATTGTCAGCAGAAGTGCGAGACTAAAGAAAAGAAGCTGAAAAGTAAGGTGTACAAAATAGTCATGTGACCAGTACTAGTGTATGGTACAGAAACATGGTCAGTTAAGGCAGATCACTTGAGGAAGTTAGAGGTGATGGAAATGAAGTGCCTGAGAAGGGTGGTAGGATGCACACTATGGGACAAATGAAGAAATTATGACATCAGAACAAAAGACAAAGTAGCACCAATTGCAAAAAAGGTCAAACAGAACAATTTACAGTGGTTTGGGTGCAGATACAGGAAAACAGAAGATAATTTGGTGAAGAAGATTTGAAAGGGACAGGAAGAAGGCTGGAAGAAACAAGAATGTCCAGCAAAGAGATGAATGGATTGCATGATAGAAGACCTGTGACATTCAGGCATGACTATTGAAAAATGTAGGACAGAGTACTGAACTGAGAAAGATGCCAACAGTTCATGCAACACCCTGACCTCATGAAGCAAAATGTGAAAAAGTGGGTTGGTGATGATGATTGTTAGTACTCATACTCTTGTTTGGCCTAATGCAATGTAAATACAATGATTTCATCATTTCTGATCTCCTAGAATTCATGAATCTTTGTATACAGCCTACAGATTTATAACTTATAATTATCATTAACCAACTAGCTGACATGACCAGAAAAATTCAGAGCTGGATCTACCCATGCACTAAGGTCCTTAAATGAATCCACAGTTTCAATCACTGTGTGCTGTACTAAATATTCAGTCTTCAATCTGTGTCTCTCAAAGCTCATATGCTTAGTTTTTGATGCATTTATTAGCATATTATTCTCCTGTGCCCAAGTGTTCAATTTAGAAAAAAATATTTTGCAGAAACGCCCTATCTGTAACAGACATAATCAGTTTTCACATTTTCAGGTCATCTGCATACATACTATATGACCTAAAGAAGTATGGGCCAGGCAGACTCCTGTGTGACACCCTCACTGTAACCTAAAATTTCATCTATTCAACTGCCATATGTTACTTGCCAAGTTCTATTTGTAAGCAATGCAGCTATCCAACTTAACAAGATTATGTTAATGCTTAGTTGTTCATAGGATCATAGGAGATTACTAGGCTATCGACCCGGAGGTCAATTCAAGCCTAGCAGTTTCATCCCAATGTAATACCATTGAAATGTTAGTTAATACCCAAGATTGCATTTAGTAATGACTGCTCATGTCAGGAGGGTTGTGAGCTCTATTCCTGGTAACAATTTATGCTGCCCATCCACTCGTCCAGGTTCCTTTTTAACAGTGTCATAGAAGTGCTTTGTTTCACATGAACAGTAGCCTATTCCAAAGATGCGGCAGTCACTGGGAGATAAATCTGTCCCTACAGCATATCCTATTTAAGTCGCAGGCCATATTTAGGTTCCTGGAATGGAAGGCCCTAGTCCCATTTGATTTACACATATGTAGCAAATTCATTAGGTTTGGGTCTGAGATTGCTCTGTAAGGTAGGCATAAGTCTCCCCTATGAAGTCTATATGATATAGAGTAAAGTGACAGGGACTTTAATTAGTCTGTGTACGGCACATGGTGGAATTCCTTGATCTTCTTTGTTAGAAACCACTGATGTCTCTCCAATTGCTGCAGGTGCTTTGTACGGTACATGCTGAATGGGGTGTTATACTTACTTATGGGCCAGATTAGTGCCAAGTATAGAGGGGTTATAACCTCTTTTGCTCTCAAGGTGATGCTTTTACTAATCAAGTGTGCTGTACAGAAAGCCTTCCTTACTATGGTAGACACATGATGGTCGAAGTTAAGGTCGTGGTCAACTTGTAAGCCCAAGTCCCTTACCACTTCATGGGTACTTAGGGTATTATTTTTGATTTGATAGTGTGAAGGGACACTGTTTGTGCTGAAGGGAATGATGATGCATTTCTTTGCATTTAGTTTGAGACCATGACCAAAACACCAGTTGTTGGTCTGCATAAGACCCTCCTGGAGTATACTGACGTCTTTTGGGGATTCAATAATTACACCCAGTTTGCAGTCGTCTGCAAACTTGGTCAGCCACAACCCCTTGGTTTTGACCTGAACTTCTGAGTATATACCAAACAGTAGGGAGCCCAGCACTGACTCCTGTGGCACCCCACAGGTAACAGGTCTGCTGGTTGACGTGTAGCCACCCACTTTGATAGTGTGTGTCCGGTTTGTGAGCCAGTTAGCAACCCATCTTACAACAAAGGGGTTTACATTCAGTTTGCTAAGTTTATCGGTAATGCCTGAGTGTGGGATTGTGTTGAAAGCCTTTGCCAAGTTGAGGTATGCTGCATGCGCAGATGTGCCCTCATTAATGGCCCTGGTCACATTTTCGAAAAAATCCACAAGATTTAACAGCAGGATCTGCCTTGACAAACTGGATAGGCTCCAGGATTTGGAGGTCGCCTATGTCTTTATTTAAGAGGCCCATAATGATATGTTCCATGGCCTTACAGATAAGGCTGGTCAGGCTTAAGTGTCTGTAATTCCCCAGGTCTGTTGCTAGGCCACGTTTATGGAGGGGAATAACTGTTGCTGTTCTCCATTCTTCAGGAAACAAAGCCTGTGGTTAGACTAACATTGAAAAGGGTACATAACGGTGAAGCTAGTTCATGTTTTAGCCTGTTTAGAAGACAGCCTAGGATGCCATCTGGTCCCACAGAGGCTGTGTTTTTTGCATTGGACAAAGCTTTGATGATCTGTTCTCCAGATATGTAGGGTGGGGGTGGAGGGTTTGGGGTAAGGTTTGTGACAGATATGGAGGGGATAGGAGGTGAAAGTTTCACCAAACCTATCTGCTAGTAGGTTTGCTATCTCAGTGGGGTGAGTGATACCATTGGTCACTAGTTCTGCACATGCTTGGTCCTACCTTTTAGGCTAAGTACATTGCTGTAGAAGGCCTTATGGTTATCTGTGGCTGTGCTAGCTAAGTTTTTCCTGAAAGAGGCTCTTAGAGGATTTGACAAGTTGTTTTATTTGCCTGTTGAGGCTGAAGAGGGTGCTTTTCTATTGTTGGGGTCTCGTTTTTGTTTTAATAGACAGCAACGTTTTGTGTTTATTGTAAAGTTTGCTGAAGCTGAATGTCCACCATGGCAGCTTGTTTTTACTTGGGGCTCTGGCTTTGATTCTTTCTGGGACAGCCAAATCTATACACTTATGCAAATGATGTTACAGGGCTTTAGTGTAAGCTTTGTTGTAGTTATCACTTCCAGCTGGAGGTGGGGCTTGGAATGCATTTATACTTTCACCTAGGAGGGTATAGTTTGCTTTGGTGAAGACTGTTAGTCTGATTTTGCCCTTTGTGAGTTCTGCTGTTAGTGTCAGCTTGAAGGTGACTGATTTGTGGTCAGATTTAACTAATGAGGGTCCGACGATTGTGGTAGTGCATCCATTTGATATGTTAATGAGGACCAGCTCTAGTATGTTTGTTCTTCCTGTCGGGGCATGAACAATTTGTTCCACAGCATTTGAGTTAACAAAGTCAAAGAACTTTTGCACTAGAGGGTTAAGGCTAGTATAGGTTTCCCAGTTGATGGTAGGGTAACTGAAATCCTCCATAATCACAGTGTTTAGTAATATCTGGATTGTCTCCAGTTTGGTCAAGTAGGCTTTGTGTGCGTCATGACCCACAGAGGGAGATTTATAACTGGCTATGACTTGAATGGAGTCTTACCCGCCCTAATCTGAACTCAGAGTAACTTAATGGAGTTGTCCAGTCTAACTAGAAAGGAGGTGAATTTATCTTTAATATAGATAGAAACACTGCCTACTTTGGTTCTCATACGTTCATTTTGTGGTCTGAAGGTGTGGAAGGCATTGTAGCCTGAAGCCTTGAACCAGGTTTCTGTGACTGCACAGACATCTATATCTTCCAGTGATAGAAGTGCTTACAGGGTGCGCAGGTTTTGGTTTAAGGTTCTAGCATTTAGCAGCATTACCCTTATTTTGTTATGACCAGCAAATTTCACATCGGTACATTTGTTTTCGAGACCTTGCCTAAAAATGGCACTATGGAGGAGGCAAGAGCCTTTGCCAGCAGCTGTAAGCCTAGAGGTATCAGGTGCAAACCTTCTCTGGCAAAGCAGTGAGGTTTGTCGACCACGGTTTCCCAGGCTGACAGGAACTGGATCCCCTTTGAATGACACCAAAAACTAAGTCAATTATTGAAATCAGTCATTTTTTGTTTATACTGTGGCATCATTCTAGGTGAGAGTTGTATGCTGTTCAAGGCTAGGGACACACCTGCCTGGGACACATACTCAGAGAGCTCAGTCATGTCTCTCTTCATATAGTCCAATGAGGTATGTCTCAGGTCATTCACTCCAACATGAACTATGATAGAATCGTAATGGTAGTCATAGAAGGCTTGGTGTAAGCCGAGGTGCTAGAGACTGAATTTTAAATAAAAGGAAATTATTGGCTATCCGTTGTTCATTTAGTTCTCTTTGAGGACTTTATCTTGAGTGGTTTTGTTGTAATGGTACTTGTTGCTGAAAGACCTGAGTGCATGCGTGGTCTGACAAATCCTGGCACCGGACAGGCGGCTGACTGTGACTTTCTCTTTGTCTAACCTGGTGAGTGGGACATCCATGTCTCTCACTACTGAGAACATTTGGTTTTTGAGTGTTATGCCTTTCGGGCATGGTAGATGAGACACTGGTGTTGCTATGTGTCATGGGTGCTGTGGGAACTGTGTTAATTGTAGCAGTCTTGTGTTTTGGAGTTCTCTGGTGTCCCAGCAGGTTTTTTGAGAGAACCACCACATATGCATACTATGTGTATCAGTAGTGGTACTATGCGCATGTTTAGTGGTGGGTGGGATGACAACCTCTTCCATGTTAATGTTTTGAGTGTGAGAGAGCAGGGATCCAAGAATTTTGGTGTAGATACATCTCTCACACTCTGTACTAGAGTGAATTATTAGTAGAGGATTGTCAGTGTACATGAAGCAATTGCCACACTGTCTCAAGAGACTCAAGTCAACAAGGTCAGTAGGAGAAAAAGGGAGGTCCAACTGTCCACAATGCTAGGTTGAAGATGTGTGTCACTAGGGGCCTTTTCAGGATCGAACAAGGAGGAGCTCAGTGGATGGATATTTCTACCTGAGATTTTTGTTGGTAATTTAATAAGTTTCATCTCACTAGCAGTATTTCTTTGGCTGGGAAAGTACTAAGGATGAGGGTTACACTAATGTGCTACAGCTGTAACTAAGGGAAAAACTGTTGAATTAATTCTGTGCATTACTCAATCAATGGCTGACGTTAGATCTTATATAAATTACATCAAAGTATACTTTTCATTTATAGCAGTTATTATATTATTATAGAACATCATGTTATAGGTAGTTACAGATCTACTTTCAGCACATGCACATTGATATATGGTTGCAAATCCCAACCTTTCCAGTTCTGACAATTATTTATTCAAAAAACCTTCTTTATTACTTTTCAACAAGAAATTAGAGGTATGGGTCTTTATGACTCTGCATTTTCCTAGTCCTTTTCCCTTTAAGATAGGTTTAACAAATACATATTCAGCCTTAGGGAATCACTCCATACTGAAATGACCTAGTGAATAACATATGTAATGGTACTGTTAGTTCACATTAAAATGTTTTCAGGTCATTATTACTAATTCATTCCCCTCCCTGTGCTTTGCTTGGGTCCAGTGTACATTCTACATTTTCAACATAATCTCCTTTAATTTCAGTATCTGAAGTTGCGTTGATGTTAGTAGCACAAATCATCTTCCACTTTGTGGAGCCAAACTGTTTTGCATAAGTACTATACTGTATCTATGGTTTGTTGTATTTCAGAATATATTTTAGAATCTATGCACTAGCTGTAATAATTGCCAAATAGCAACCAAAGTAATACAGAAAGTACAGTTGTGTAAGAAAACGTAACATAACAGTACATGTTTGAATGATCAATGCTGCAGTGGCCTTAGCTATATGCGTTATATCGTCCCAAGGATATAGCAGTCGGCCAGCTTCCAAAGCTTCAGGGCACCATCCACACATCCAAACTGTCAGGCAGGTGGAGATAAGCTGACTAAAAGACAAGCTTGGCCATGAAGCCCTTCAGAGCTTTCCTGTCAACAGAGAGAGGGTGGTTGAGTCCTGAAAGGACAAAGCTTGGAACATCAAGATATAAAGGTTAACACCCTTGTAAAAAGCACACCAAAAACAAGGGGGTTTGAAAGCAGGAGTGGCTACTGCAGCAGTGATCATTCAAACATCTGTTATGTAAGTTTATTACACAACTTTACTATATTCATCATATTGATCACTGCTGCAGTAATCTTAGCTATATGGGTAGATTATCCTAGCTAACTACACTTGGGAGGTGAAAGAAGAAGAAGAGTCCAGAAGCCCCTGGAGAATGGTCCTAGCAAAGCCTGACCTGGACCTAGAGATGGAATCAAGCTTATAGTGCTTTGAAAAAGTATGTACAGATGACCAAGCAGCAACTTCTCGAATACTTCTAGAATCCACCCCTTTCCAAAAAGCCATAGCAGAAGCGCTGGTAGAGTGGAACTTAACCCTGCCAGGAATAGTTTTGTTATGGTGAGTATAACAAAAGGTAAAAGCCTTAGAACAACCATATGGAAACAGTCCATTCTGACACAGGTTGTCCCTTCTTACCTTCACAAGAAATGAACAATTGATCCAAAGATCTGAAAGATTTACTTCTGTAAAGATAGTGCCTGAGTTGTCTGTGGGCATCCAACATATAGGGTATCATTTCTTCCTCATTTTTTGATTCAGGAAAAAAAATGGCTAGATGGATGGTTTGGTTTAAAGTAAACTCGGATACCACTTTATGTGTAAAAGAAGGATTAGTTCTTATAGAAACCCTGTCCCTTTGGAAAATGAGATAGGGTTGACTCAGCCACTCAGAAACCTTTCTTGCAGAACTCAGAGCAATCAGTAAAATTGTTTCTCATGTTAAGAGCCTCAAGTCAGCCAGATTAGCTGGTTCAAATCGAGTAGGTGTTAGCTTCTCTAACACAAAATTAAGATCCTAAGGAGGGGGCACCGATTTTCTTGGAGGCCTCTAATGCAAAACCATTTTCGATAACATTTTGACATAAGACTGCATTGAAATAAAAGGATGCAAGGGCAGACATTCTGAAATGGATGATAAATGATCCTTGATATAGGAATAAGAAAGGCCATAGGATAGTAACTCACACGAATATTTTAAAATCAGGGTACAGCTAGCCTTGAATGTCTGCTGGTTATGTTGTTGGCACCAGCTAGAAAAAACTTTTCCATTTACTAATACATTATTTTCTAGTAGTATGCTTTCTTGCCTCCATTACTGCCTACTGCATGTCCTCAGTAAAGAGGTGCCTCAAAGGAATTAGGATGGTATCATCCAGGCAGTTCTTGTGTGATTAGATCTAGTCTGTCAGGAAGCTTGTGGTAATTGCCCCTGACCATTTCCAAAAGAAAGGAGAACCAACCTCAACCAAAAGGAAGTCACTACAATGACCTTGGGGGATTCATTCTGAATTTTCAGAAGTAAACTGGATATTAGTGGAAAAGCATACATGAACATTCCTGTCCAGGTCCTGTGCATGGAGTCCTGGAACAGAATCCTGCCAGTTAATTGTTCAGAGAGGAGGCAAAGAGGTCTACTAGAAGAACTCTCCCAAAAGGAGCTTATCTGCCCAACACAGGAACAGCACAAGCCAATCATTCTCTGGAGGAAGTAAAGTTCTGAAGGTCTTTGCACCAAAACATGTCTTTTAGTCAGCTCAGTTTGAGCTGCTTGACAATTTCAGTGTGCGGAAGGAGCTCTGAACTTTGGAAGCTGTCTGGCTGTTATATCCTTGGCAGGATATCATCCATAGAGCTAAGGCTACTGCAGCAGTGATCAATATGATGAACACCTGAATTTTATGCAGCTAGTCACTATAATAGCAAAGCAACAAGCTTTTTTGTGGAAGGTGTATGCTGTTTCATTGGAAAGCAGTATGAGCCTTTTTATAATGATTCCTAATCAAAGCAGTTAGTAATAGCACATGTAGTTTACAGAGCTGCAGCAGGATTATTTTCAAATATCTTTCCAGGACATATGCAAAAAATCTTGGATTATTTAAGTACTGTACAATGGCTTTATAGGTTCATAGGATGTTACTAGGCTATTGACCCGAGGGTCTTTACAAACCTAGCCATTAAATCCCAGTATAATACTAGATGAGAGATATTGTCTATGCCCAAGGTTTTTCTAGTAAGGACTACCCATGTCCAAGAGAGAAGTCAGGGTAATCACCTGCAGAAATGTATGGTTTTCCATCCAGTTGTCCAGCTTGCGCTTATACAGGGTCATGGAGGTGCTCTGCTTGATATGGATTGGAAGATTATTCCAGAGGAGTGGCAACCTCTGAGAGATGTATCTGTCTCTCCAGCAGTTCCTGTTTATGTTACAGGCTAGACTGAGGTCCCTGGAACGGGTGACTCTAGTCTCATTTGGCTTACAGATGAGCAGCATCTCCATTAGATTTGGGTCAAAGATAGCCCTGTAAACCAGACATAAGTTGGCTCTAAGTAGTCTATACCCTACTGAGTACAGTGACAGCGACTTCAGCCTGTCTGCATAAGACATGCTGGGGACCTTGAATTTTCTTAGTTAGAAATCTCTGAGGTCTCTCAAGTTGCTGCAGGTGTCTGGTATGGTACTTACTAAAGGAAGCATTACATTCAATAATAGGCTGGATAAGGCACGAGTACAGGGGAGTTGTAACCTCTTTTGCCCTTGAGGTGATGCATTTGCTAATCAGGTGAGCAAATGCCTTCCTCACCACAGTAGATACATGGTGGTCAAAGTTGAGGTCACAGTCAACTTGTGTTCCCAGGTCCCTCACTACTGAATTGCTACTTAAGGTATTATTGTTTATTTTATCATCAGCAGGGCCATTGTTTTTACCAAAGGGAATGATGATGCATTTTTTAACATTTAGTTTACAACCATGATTTTGGTATCAGTCACTGGTCTGTGTAAGCCCTTTTGAAGTATGTGACATCACTATGGGATTCAATGATAGCACCTAATATACAGTCATCTGCAAACTTGGTTAGCCACAGCTCCTCCGTTTTGGCCTGGACTTCTGAGAAGTATATACAAAACAAGAGGGGGCCCAGCACTGACCCTTGAGGGACCCCACTGGTGACAGGTCTGCTGGTAGAGGTAAAGTCTCTCTCTTTGACTGAGTGTTGTCGATCTGTGAGCCAGTTTGCAACCCACCTGACAACATGGGGTTGATATTCAACTGGGTTAGTTTGTCAATGATGCCCGAATGTGGGATAGTGTCAAAGGCCTTGGCCAAGTCAAGATAGGATGTGCGCACAGCTTTGCCCTTGTCTATGGCTCTGGTCATGTTCTCGAAGAAGTCCACCAGGTTTAGCAGGCATGACCTGCCCTTGACAAAACCGAACTGAGATGGATCCAGGGTTTGGAGGTCACCTATATCCTTATTTATGAGGTCCATGATGATGATTCGTTCCATTGCCTTACAGATAAGGCTGGTTAAACTTATGGGTCTATAGTTAGTTACCCAGGTCTGTTGCTGAGCCACCACTGTGGAGAGGGATAACAGTCACTGTTTTCCATTCAGTGAGGACAAAGCCAGTCCTTAGGCTGTGGTTGAAAAGAGTGCATAGATTTAGCGGGTTTTCTTACACTGAAGTAAACACGTGGGGAAGGCAACAGCAAAGCAAAAAGATGGAGCTAGTTCTTGTTTTAGAACATTAAGAACACAGCCCAGAATGCCATCTGGCCCATGGATGCTGTGTTCTTAGCCTTACAGAGAGCATTGACGACTTGCTCTTTGGAGATGCAGGAATGAGAAGATGATGAAGACATGGTTTGTAGTATGCTTGGGGGATTATACTTCTGAATTATGGGCCTAAATTAAGTTATCATAAATACACACACACACACACACACACACACACACACACACACACACACACACACACACACACACACACACACACAAAGAGAGGTCAAAATATTTTTCATAAGTTGTAATATTTCAAATTTGATTTATATAACAAACACAACTGCCGAAGTCACAAGAACTGAGATGTTGACATACTATGGAACAAAACAAATAAACACATTCTTATGATTTATGTATAAAAAACTTGTCTACATCTGTAACAGGGAGACTTTGACAGTGCTATAATAAGGATGTCAAGGCATCAAATCTGCAGACGTGTGCATAAAGACTACAGATAACAAATGCAATGGTACATGAATGTTCAGTAACAGTGTCACTGAATGCTCGTGAAAGCTCTTCACTTCCATGGAGGCCTACTATTCAGCCAAAGCAGACTGCATACACAAGGATAAAATTGCATGAATTTAGTGGGCTTTCTTACACTGAAGTAAACACTTGAGGAAGACAACAGCAAAAACAAGATAAAGCTGAATCTGAACTTTTCACCTTTAGACACAAACTGCTGGAGCACCTTTTTAAGGAGACAGAATGTCCATGCTTTAAAGATAATGGCTAATGGTAAACTGTTTAAGCTCTCACCTTTACTATACAAGTCTCTTTAACTGCCTTCCAATGATATGGTACCAATTCCCATTGTTCAGCTGTACATACTGTAGTAACTATTGTAAATACTAAACGTGATATGACAGAGAGCTGCTACAGAAGTATAACGCACATTCTTCTGCCTGTCATGTTTGATTGTGAAATACTATTGAGGCACAAATTTGATATTTAATGGCTATTTAATGTAATCTCCACTTTTCTGCTCCACTGTTGTCTTCATACATTATACATGCTGCTATTGTCTGCAGTACTCCTGTGAGCCCGGTTCACAGCTGAAAAAGGTCAAAAGACCAGCACACCTACATAGTAAACAAATAAAAAAATAAATTACTAAAAAAGTGGTGGTGGTGGAATAAATATGTTGTGAGGGGAGTACAGAAGTGTACGGTAGGAACTAGAAATAGGGGTGCACAACAGAGAAATCTAACTTGCTTGGGGTGGGGCTGGCATAACGGGTAAGGTCCTTACCTCACAGATACAATGAACAAGTGTTTGATTCTGACCTCTGGTTATTGGCTAGGCTTGTAACAGTCAGCAAACTAATAGCCTAGTATTTATCTATGCACCTTATAATCTGGGGTATTTACAGTTCTGAATCAGTACATAAAACAATGATTTAGGGTGCTGATACAGTTAATGTCTCTGTTAAAACTTCATTCTTAGTTTATTGATAGCACAGAACATAGAAGGAAATGTCAGTACAGTGAGTTATATCCAGGAAAAAAAGGGGGATGTAGTAGCCTGCTCAAATGACAAAACATCAGTAAGCAACAGCAGAGACTCTCTGCTTCTGTTATGTTATTCCAAACTATAAAGATAAAAAAAACAAAATAAAAGGGCAGCATACAGGATGCTGTGAAATGGGGGCATGTTTACAATCTCTCAGTAAAGTATAAGACAACTACTTCGTTCCAGCCTTTCTGCCCACAGTAAGTTTAGCTTACCTGAAGAATGTACATAAAGGGCCAGGACAGCCCCACCAAAGACTGTGGGAACTAAAGGCCCATTAATTGCACCAGTATTTATTACGAGATCTGGGAATACATTTTACATGAACATATAAGTAACAGAATAGTTGACCTATAATTTCTTAAACCTAATCAATTTGGTTTTATGATAAGTACAGGCTGTGTATTCGGGCTAGTGAACTTCTTCAAAACAGTTACTGAAGCTACTGACAAAGGCCAATCTGCCCACAGTTGTGACAGAATTCCCCTACTGGTATTATTGACAAGCTCACCTCTCCCAAAACATGAAATCCTACATTATCCACTGGGTAGCCAAACTACTCATTCACAGAACTTTTTTTGAGGCTTGATGGCATCTTTTCTACACAAAGAATTGCTACTTTGGCCCCACTTTGTTTAGCATTTACTTCTTTAATTATAATGACACATCAAAGGCATAAAACTAATCAGGTTTGCAAATGAACAGACTAGGTACCGTTATTAACTCCTTGTCAAAGGAAGGTCCTGCCTCTTTAACCTCATTAATTTCTTTGAAAAAGTAACTGAAGCAGTGGATAGTGATTATGCATACAGCATATCTAGACCTGGCCAAGGCCTATGATACTATTCCCCATGCAGGCATTACTGACAGAGTTGTAAATTGCAGTATAAATCCTTATATTGTGTGATGGATAGCTAACCGGTTGTATTGACAGAACCCATGTGGTTAGAATAGCAGGTGCCACTTCTGAAAGCAAAACATTTACTAGTGTTGTACCACGGGGCTCAGTTTTGGGTCCTCTCTTATTTGGCATATATTTCTTAGACTTCAGGCCAACACTTCTGGCCTAAGATTAACTAAATTTGCAGATGACTGTAAATTGGGTGTAGTTATTCAATCCTTAACTGATTCACAATTGTTAACAGAGTTTAAGACCATGTTAACAATTGCTTTAAGGAAAATGATCTCAAATTAAATGTAAAAAATGTAGCATAGCTTATTTTGGTAAACAAAATAGTTTCATATGTCATATAGGAGATGCACATTTCCAGACATTGTTGTAAGGGTTCTGGTTATTCTTGTTAAAAATTCTTTATAGTTTGACCATCATGTCTCCACAGCAGTTCGGAAGGCCTTTTATTTGGCCCATCTAATTTCCAAAGCATCACCACTAGATCCAAAGAAGTCTTAATTCCCCTTTATTCATATCTTATCAGACCCATTATTAAATATAATGCACCTTTTGGCATTACAACTTGACAGAACTCACAGATTCATGAATAACAAAAAAAAAAAAATATATCAGTGGCCTCAAAAATCTTGGTTATCATTTTTACTCACCTACTTAGCTCTAGGGTGCTATGCGTTCCTGGCGGTGGAGTAAATACGGTTTATAGCTGCCCAACTTGGTTTGCCAGTAGTAATGAGGACTTGCCCTGCCTGCCGAATAACAACTTTTTCCACATCATACTGCGCTCTTCCCATACTAAGGATCTGAACCTATCCTTCCCTCTGCAAGAGTTCCTCCAAGGGAACAAATTAATAAGTGAAACTGCCCAACCTGGTTTGCCAGTAGTAATGAGGACTTGCCCTGCCTGTCGGATAACAACTTTTTCCACATCATACTGCGGTCTCCCCATACTAAGGATCTGAACCTATCCTTACCTCTGCAACAGTTCCCCCAAGGGAACAAATTAATAAGTGAAACTGCCCAACCTGGTTTGCCAGTAGTAATGAGGACTTGCCCTGCCTGCCGAATAACAACTTTTTCCACATCATGCTGCAATCTCCCCATACTACGGATCTGAACCTATCCTTCCCTCTGCAACAGTCCCCCCAAGGGAACAAATTAATAAGTGAAAGTATGTACTTTATACCACTATCTATAAACATATAGTGTGTTATATCCTAGGTTATAAATTTACTATCACCAGCCAGGACAGTCAGCAACCAATACTGTCTGTTCCTATACCTTGTCTCCCTTTTCCTTCTTATACTACAGGTCACTGACTCTTATCCTATCCAACCTAAATATTATACTTACTGCCCTCCATTCTTTCTTTCAATATACATGACCACTGCTATTCAGCCTTTTGTCCACTAGAGGGCAACTCCATTCTGGCTCTAAACTTAACTTACAGGCTCTCTGATTCCCATATCCTGTAAGAGCTTACAATCCTACTCTATCCATCTTTCTTCTTACATTCCTCACTGCCTATCCTCTCAGTATATTCTAACTACTATCAAGGCTTTGTGTTATCTCACCCTCCCCACCTATACTTACCTTAGCTTACTGCTCCTCGGATTGTTCTCCCAGGGTGAACTCCTCTGTGGCTTATCCCACTCCATTCACCCTGCGGGCTCAATCCGCTCCCCCACCCGCCCCCAGTGATCCTAAACTTATACATAAATTGCCACACCCCCTATACATTAACATCAACCTCTACCTCCTCCCCCTTAAAGTGCTATCACCTTAACTATACATCGACACCAAGCTCTATCTCCTCCCCCTTAAAGTCCTATCACTCATCTCCCATTATCCATTACCTTACCACTCTATCTACAAGCATCCCTGCATTCCACCTCCTATGCCTACACTAATAGCCCAAGGATACCACAAACCCTTACCTTTAATAATACTAACTATACTAATTATATCCTATCTACTTACTCTCTACGAACACCATACATATCTAGGACTTCACACCCACAACAGGCAAACCTCTATTCCTACACTTAGCCCCCCTCAAAGTCTTAACAACTTCTCTTGCCCAGCAAAGTATTCAGCAGCCAGTTTCATAGACTCACTCACATCTCTCATTATAACCCAATAGCTAGAAAAAACAAGAACCTAATTTTTAAACTTTTACAACTCATCCTAAAAGTACAGGTCCACTCCCTTTTAGATGGTGATATACACCCAGACCCTGGTCCCACCACAAGCACAGCTACACAGCCTGATACACCAACTCCTACTAACACACACACGCTTACCAAGCCCCCCCAACTCTCTCCTGATAGCTCATTTTAACATTTGTAGCATCAGTAATAAAGTTGCTCACCTGCATGCCCTTATAGATGTACATTCTTCTGACATCCTCTGTCTGTCTGAAACATGGCTTAATCCATCAATACAAGACAGTGCAGTTCTACCCCCTGGCTACAATATCCTGAGACTTGACCATAATACTAAGAAAGGTGGAGGCGTAGCCATACTTTATAAGAATGGATTACAAGTTACCTTGCTAGACCCCAAACCTCCACTTTCCAACAATGCAGAGATTCTTCTAAGATTCAGCTTAACAAAAGTAAAGCCATATATCTAATCTGTGTCTATCTTCCCCCAGGCAATAACATCAACACATTAGAGGCTATCCTCAGCTGGCTCTCAAGCAACTACCCCCAAGAAACCATTATACTTGGAGACTTTAACATAAACTGGAACTCCTGTACATCTGAGCAGCCTTCTACTCATATCAACCTATATGGTTTTACCCAAACTATAATATCCCCTACCTGTACTAATAAACTTAACGACAAAACAAGTACCCTTGACTGGATACTCACTAATACTCCCCAACAAAACTATAGAACAGGTACCCTCCCAGAGGACATAAGTGACCACTTGCTTACCTATCTAATCAGATATAAAACTGAAGTCCCAAACTCAACCATCTGCAGAACTATTCGTACTAACAAAAATTTTAACCCTGCTTACTTTCAAACTGAACTAAGCACCTGTGACTGGTCACCCCTGAAACACCTCCCACTAGATAATGCAGTTAAATACTTTAATTTGAAATTTCTTTCCATTTTAGATTGCCATGCCCCATTACGCAAAGTTAGAATCAGAACTAAACCAGCACCATGGCTCACCAAAACTACCAAACAAAAAATCCTCCAAAGGAATAAACTATGGGCCAAATTGCATTCAACAAAAAGCCCCTCAGATCACTTACAATTCAGACAGCTAAGAAACAAAACAAAAAAGCCATATTATCCGGTAAAAGAAACTATTACTACCAGCTTCAACAAACCCACCAAAATAATCCTCAAAAATTCTGGCTAGGCATCAATAACCTCCTACACCCCGGACACTCATGCACTCCTACTCCCTCTGACTCTGATCACAACAATCCCATCCAAATAGCCGACTGATTTAACACATTTTTCACTGAAACAATCCAATCCCTAGCCAACCAGCTATCCCCTAGCACCTCATGCTCTACCACAACCTCTACCAATAATCCTCCTCTATTTCATTTTCAACCAGTGCCCACATCGCTCATCTGTAACCTCATCCAGAAACTTAAACTCACCACACTCTCTGCAGATCTACTACCTGTAGAATACCTGCAGAATACCTGCAAAAAGTTGCTAAAGTCATAGCCTACCCCATATTCATCCTCATTAACAGAACTATTTCTGAAGGAACTATCCCCTTAATCTGGAAAGTCTCTCACTGCACAAAGGTGGTAACTCCAAGGAGTTCTCTAACTACAGGCCCACAGCCATACTATCTCCTTTGGCAAAAATAATGGAGAAATGTATTCATTTACAACTGTTAACCTACCTACTTGAACACAATTTACTAGCAACCTGTCAACATGGCTTTAGACCATTTCATAGCACCACCTCTGCTCTCTTATTCTTCACTAACCGTATTAATAGTAATCGTAATAATGACACTCTATCCTCAGCCCTTTTTATCGACCTGTCTAAAGCACACTATGGAAAGTCTCCCATATAATCCCCCTACATAAAGGTGGACATTCCACTGAGCTATCAAACTATCGCCCCATTGCCCTTCTTTCACCTTTAGCTAAAATTATGGAAAAATGTATCCATAAACAACTACTCCACCACTTAATTGAAAACAATCTACTTTCCAACTGTCAACATGGATTCAGACCTTCACACAGTACTACCTCTGCCTTCCTTTCCTTTACTGACTACATTAACATGCATCGAAACCTGAATAAGCTTTCTTCTGCTCTATTTATTGACCTGTCTAATGCATTTGACATGGTAAATCACCAGATTCTCATTCACATACTTAAGTCTCTGTCATTATCCACCCATCTACCTGTTACCTTAGGTGTCCCTCAAGGGTCCATACTTGGACCTCTTCTTTTCTCTATATTTATTAATGACCTTCATCTAGCTATCCCACAAGACACTTTCATACAATATGCTGATGACTCCACATTATTATGCTCAGCTACATCCTCCCATGACCTTCATTCTCTCACCCAAAAAATATTCAATATAGTTGAACAATGGTTCACTCAGCATTGCCTTCTTTTGAACCCAAAGAAAACCAAACTCCTCCTCTTCTCTCCTACACAAAAGTCCTCTTCTGTACATTTCTCTGTGACATCTACCAATGGCACAATAATATCTCCTGACTTCACCACCAAACTACTAGGGGTCACCATCGACAATAACCTGAATTTTGACATCCACATCAACAATACTATAAAGACTGTCAACAAAAAAATTGGCACTCTCACTTGATCTCTACACTTCTTTACACCTCATCCATTTTTACTAATCTCTCCAAGAATAATCTTGGCAAACTAGAAATGTCCTATAATAACATTGCAAGATTCACTACAGGCAACCCATTTCAAACCCACCATTGTATACACTTAAACCAGCTAGGATGGTTAGAACTTCAACACCTGATTAAATTTCACCAACTAACCATTGCCCACAACATTCTCTATAAACCTACCAGCACTCCAAGTCTAACTAGCCTCATCACCCCCTATAAAAATCTGACATCCTTACGTTCATCACACAAACTTCTTGTATGTACCTCTAAACCTAAAAACAGGGCTGGGGATTCTCTCTTCTCTAATACTGTAGGCAAATCCTGGAATCTTCTCCCTAATGACCTCACCTCACTCACCTCTTTATCTCTCTTTAAAAACAGACTTAAACTTTACCTCAAATCATACTGGCTATGCCCCTGTTCCAAAGCAGACTAGTCCTATACCTCTATAAACTCAACTTACCTTTCTAGTCCTTACTATCCTCTGTTACATCTTCCATCTTACTATATTTTCTCTTGTCTACCTTTTTTATATTATTGATATCCTCTTTACATACCTTTTGTTAAGCAAATCCATTGTATCATCACTACACTTCCAACTTCCTTTTCTCTATTTCGCACCTAACCTGTACTATGTCTCTATACACTCAAATCGTGCTATTTTTGACTCTTAACCTCAGTGTACACCCTTTTAAATCCTCTAGGTTGTACTGCACATTACTAATATCAATTACTTTTTTTTATTTACTATCATAATTGCTGTTTTTTTATTATTATAATATCTGTTAATTGTGTATTGTTTGTACTTATACTTTAAATTGTATCATGTCTTTGGAGCTTTTCTTCCCGGGCCTCTACTGAAAATGGACATATATCCAGTTAGACTAACCCAGTCAACAAATGTAAAATAAAATAAATAAATAAAATTTGACATGGTTAACCACCACCTCCTCATAGACAAACTCAAAAACCTGTCATTGGATGCCTTTACTATACAGTGGTTCCAATCATACCTAGATAGTAGGCAACAGGCTGTACTATGGGATAATACTTTATCTTTCCACCTCCCAGTTGCCCTAGGGGTCCCTCAAGGATCCATATTGGGTCCTTTACTCTTCTCCATCTTTACAAATGACCACCATACTGTAATTCCACAAGCTGACTGTATCCAATATGCAGAAGACTCCACACTCATATGCTCTGCTACTTCCCAATCAGAACTTCAGTCACTAACACAAAAGACCTTCAGCAGAGTCGAAAACTGGCTCCTACAAAGGTGTCTTATCTTAAACCCCCAAAAAAACTAAAATGCTACTATTCACCCCCACTCGCAGAACCTCCCCACTTAACTTTACTATCACTTCAAATAATGGAACTATAATATCTCCTGAGCCAACCACCAAACTACTCGGAGTACTAATAGATAATAACTTGTCTTTTGAGCCTCACATTAATAACACCATAAAAACAGTAAATAAGAAACTAGGTTCCCTCTACAGAATCAAACCCTTTCTAACTCCTCTAGCCAGGGTCACCATTGCTCGCACCTACCTTATCTCTACCCTGCTCTATGTCTCCCCTATCTATACCAAAATATGCAGAAGTAATCTGAGTAAACTGTCATCCTCCTACAACAATATTGCCAGATTTGCAGCTGGGTCCTCCTATAGAACTCATCACTGTATCAACCCTAATCAACTTGGATGGTTAGAGTTGCCAAATCTAATACTTTTCAATCAACTAATAGTAGCCCCATAAGATCCTGTATCTACCTCAAAATACACCCATACTTACATCCCTAGTCATCCCCTATAACAATCTCAAAACCTTACGCTCATCTAATAAACTACTTGTACAAATATCTAAATCCAACAATTCAGCTGGTGACACCCTGTTCTCTAATACAGTAGGTAAAACCTGGAACAGCCTCCCAAGTCAACTAACCTCACTATCCTCAGTTAAACTATTTAAAAGCAAGCTCAAACCCTACCTCAAATCACACTGGCTATGCCCGTGATAACCCAGACTAACCACCACACCCTTTTCTAGACTCCCTTGATTCCTAGCCTCTTACGAACATTATCTTGTGTTTACTCGCCGATAATAGTGTGCTTGACCATTCTGAGGATTTTTCCTCATGTAAATATGTATATACTATTAAATGACTAACCATTTTCATATAAGACCACAACTCTTGTGAGACTGAACACTATAATTGTATCCTTGTATTTTGCTTTTGTATACTCTATCCACTTAACACTAGTGTTTTTCTTTTGATATTTTGTGTGACTTTAGTATCTATAGTATCTCTTAGATATAATTTCCATTATTAATTCAAACTACTGTTGTATCTAGGTTTATGTTACATCAGGTTTTTCCCTATTAGAATACAGAATATAAAATCCTAGATATGTAATATGTTATAAAGTTTTGTAATGTACCAATTTCTATTGTAAATATCATTGTCTTGTCCTATTTTGTTGTTTGTGGAGCTTTTCTCCCTGGGCCTCCAGTGAAAATGGACATATATCCAGCTGGACTAGCCCGGTCAACAAATGTAAAATAAAATAAATAAATAAAATAAAATCAGGAGAGACTGGCAGCCATTTCTCTGTACTCAGTCTCTTAAAGACTCCTCCATGGTGGTGATCTATATCTAGCCTTTTGTGCTGTGAAAGATCCCACCCTATTTGATCTCATGCTCCTTTGCATAACTAATGGTATATCAAATGCTTGGTTAAAGTCATCAGCAGATAAATAAGACATGCTGGCATGACAGATTCATATCTCAACATATCCCTCACCTCTGGAACAAACTTCCATGAAGCATGACTATCCAAATGCATGCCAATAAATGGAACACTTAAACTTAAAGTCAAGATGGTCATTAGAGATATAGATACATTCTTCAATGATGAGCAGTCTTTTCACCATCATATATCAATCATAGAAAAGAATCATTATACTTTGCCTGGGTCTATACAAGCTCATCGAAGAGTCACTTCAGTGAACCTGACTTAATTGACACCAAACCACAGAACTTCACTTTCGTGAATGTTCACATCCACAAAAGATTTAAGTAAGGGAAGGAAGCAGTTGGCCAAGAGCACAACTTTGCCCTTTTTCCCCACTGTGGTGTGATCTCGGAATTGGTATATATAGTTAGGGGGAGCCCCCAACCTGGGTGGGTTTACATACTGCGGTGTGTGTTCAGTTGTGGTGTTGGCCAATTGCCTTCTTTCCCTGGTGAAATCTTTTTTCGATGTAAATGTTCGCGGAAGTGAAGTTCGGTGGTTTGGGGTCGATGAAGTCAGGTTCGCTGAAGTGAATCTTTGATGAACTGATATAGACCCACCTTGCCCAAATAATTACTAAAGGAATGTCCTCTTGATCTAAAGAACACATAATTCTCCTCCATTCCTGTCACATTAGGCCCATAACAGAATACAGTGCACCCTTTGGTACACGTCTCCAAACATACTGTCCAACTCAAAAGGTCTTGCTGATTCCTAACTAAAAAAAATAAAGGATTAAGCTCTTTAAGCTACACAGATAGATCCTTCATCAATTCATTGAAAGTCTTTAATTGATTTGCCTAAAAACTCACTGAACAAGGCAGTCAATACTTTTAATACTTTATTCTTAAATACTCTAAACAGCTCTGCTCCTCTCCGCAAAAAGAGTACAAATTAACTACTCCCCATGGCTCACTACCCAAACAAAAACTGCAATGAATAAAGCTTGGAAAATGTTTCAAATTTTAAACTCCCTATAACCCGCAACTCTACAGAAAATTATGCAATCTGAATAAAAACAAGTTACACTAGATAAAAAGCAATATTATAGCCATCTACAACTTCAACACAAAAATGACCCTGAAAAAGTCTGGACATCAATACAAAACCTGTTACATCTGGACTCAAATAATGAATCCAGCCCTTCTCATAAGAGCTCTTCTCTAGAAACTGCTACCATATTTAATATCACCCTTACAGAAATAATTACCTCCCTAACAGCTCTTCACCCCACAGTAACATCCAATCCTAGTAATTAATTCTGTGATCAACAAGTTAGACCAAAACCAACATTCTGCATACACCACACTCACACCTACTTCCTTTATCCTCCCCACCTTCCACACATAAGCATAATTTACCCCTTTATGTCCATTGTTAGTGAATTCCACAAAGGACCTGTCTCTATAACAGTGATATAAAACTTCTGCTAAAACACAAAACCTGCTCCCTGCAGATGACAACCTCCAACCTGAATAGCTAAATATAGCTGCCGATGGTGAAACATACCCAGACTCTATTCTTATTAATAGATCAATAGTTGAATATTATGCAACCTCACAATAGAAAACATTCTTATATTATCCCCCTTCATAAAGGTGGCACCTCTGTTGACATCTCTAAATTTCTGCCTATTGCAATATTATTACCTCTTTCATGAATTCTTGAAAGATGTATTCATAAACAACTCTTCTACTATCTCCTACAAGAATGTTTCTTAACATCCACACAATTTGGCTTCTGACCATCACACAGTAGCCTGTGGGATGTAGTATGGATCTTTTTGATTGGGGCACCCACTTAATTTACAGGTTTGTTGGGGTGCACTTGGTTGCCTTCTCAGTGTTCATCTAGACCACCTGCTATGTTATAACCCATGAACCTGTAAAGGGTTGATATTTTAAAGTCAGTCCTACACTGTGAAGAACATTTTAACAACTGCTCTTTGCCTTCCTGGCATACAGGCTATTACTGTGCTATACCATTTTCTTACCTAGAACCCACAAAACTGCTAAGTGTTCCCAAAAAATAACTACGGATTTGATATTAAATATGCAACAATAAAGGCAATGACATCTGCAGCTGCAGTACATTACTGTAACAGATAAAATTTTCTTGTTCAAGGACTGAATCTTCAGAGACTATTTGGTAGAACCAACACAAGTGAACAGATCTTTCAGTCTTTTTCTGTGCTGAGCTTTCCACCCACACTTCCCAAGCAGGAGAGATCCCTTGCACAGCCATCACTACTAGAACAGAATGTGGATGATGCTGAACTAGAACAGAATGTGGATGATACTGAACTAGAACAGAATGTGGATGATACTGATTCAGCAGTATTCAAGAACCAGTTCTCCACAGACAGACTGATTACCTTTTGTAAGTATATGTGAGAGATCAGTACTTCTGAATACATGCAGCTAATATACTGTCATGTGAGAGGAGAGCAATACCTTTTGCAGTTAATATACTTTAGCATGCAAGATGAGATCGAACTTCAGAGGGTAAGTTACAAGGGATCCTCTTGAAAAGAGAGATAAGTAACTGTTGCTTTCCAAAGAACAATACTATACCTAACATATGTTCTCCTTTTACTGCACTGAGGCATCAGAGCTCCAACCAGAGAGGAACTGCTGGGGTAAATGCCCTGGTTATCAATTTATGGGGACAACTGTTAGACTCTAAGTCACTGCATATGAAGACCATATCTAACCCCCCCCCCCCCCGTTTCTGCTTCTAGGCTCTTGTTTTTTAGTACTCAGCAGACTGGATTTTAACTAATTCTGCAGGGCTATTATGTCTCACAATAATACCCAAACACAGTGCTAGTACAACATTTTCCCTTCTTTTGGTCATTCCAGTCTTTTTAATTCTCCACAATAACATTTTCACTTAAATATACTGGAGTACTACTGCTACACCATTCTTCTGAGCAGAAGTAAATCTGTAGTGCTAAAATTCAGCCTATGACTTCTCTTCCTTAAGTGGGACTGTGTGCACCATTGCAAAGAACTTTGAACCAGCTGTGAGTGTTGGGGGGGGGGGGGGGTAACAAAAAGTAAAACTGCAGTGTCATGCTGTTTAACTTATATTTACTGGCGTCTGTACTCCACAAAATGGAAATCAGAATATAGAAATATTACAGTAGCGTGCAGATCATTCCTTCACCTAATTATCTGCATGTAACAAGTTCATTTTCTGCACATGATTACAAGATCAGTGGTGGTGCTGGTGATGGTGCAAAAGCAAGTTGCCTCAGCTTCAACCTGCCCTGTAACCGCATTGCAGGATAATGTACAATATACACCTATGGATAAGATGCCTTCCAGTTATCACCTGCTTAGTACTCATCTTCCTCAGACTTGTTTGTTTTCATAACGCAGTGACACCAATCATATTTCAGTCACACTACAATGCAAGGAGAAACCTACACTGCTCCTTAAAACTCAGGGGCTTCGGTAAATAGCAAGAAATATTCTCTTGTGATGTAACAAGCTACACCTAAACAGGAAGATGGTAAATACAGAGGCAGGGCTGATCGGATTATACATGACAGCTTAAAGGTGGAGAGACACATGAAGCATGCTCTTCTGGAACCCCCAATTCCACAAAGACACAGAAAAGACAGATAATGTCCAAAAGTGAAGGGCAATTAAAATGTTTAAGAATCTGCAGCATTACCTATATGAAAACACTGACTGCAGGATGCATACAGGGGGTGTTAGTAACATTTTCAGGTTACTTTATTAACTCCACAAAAGCTACATTTCAGAACAAGACAGGAGCAAGAATAATGAAGAGTAGTCTGATGTATCGCGAAAGAAGGCTGGGGGGCACCACTCAATGGTAATATGTGGTAGGTATTTTTTTTTCATACTGAAAGGATGAAACCGTCTTTATGAGTAAGCAGTGGGTTCAGAAACAGCAGCAAAACAAATGTGCAGTAGTTTTTGGGAACCATTCTGTAAGGGGTATTGTTCAGCTAGTACTGATTACTGAATTAGTAGGCATGAAAGTGGCTGGTCTTGTGGTACAAGTGACCACTGTTTACCGGTAAACTGTATGCTCCTATATAAAAAGAAGGGGGATTACCCAAATAATGAGTGGGGGAAATCAAACACGTTATCGCAAAAAATGAAGCTATAGAAAGAAGTTAAAAAAATCAGCACATGAGATGAGTAATTACACGAGTCGGATAATTAATGCCAGAATCTAAACAAGAAATGGAGCACTTAGAAAGGTTATCCACAACAGAAGAGAACTGATAATGTAACAATATCAGACGCCTATCAAGTTGGGGGGACCTGTAGGGAAAATAGCCCTTTACAAAAATAAGAAAAAGAATATCTATGGAAGAAGGCAGTAAGCAGTTTTTTTATCAATGAGATTCTAGAAACAACAGAAGAAATACATAGAAAAGGGTTAAAGCTAGAAACAAAATCTATGTAACAGACTGAAAAAATCAGTGACATCTGTTTGACTGCATGAGTCATCCATTATGGTGAAACAATTGGACAAACAGAAACAGACAGTCCCACCATTTCAAATGGTTATAGTCAAGTCACCAGTCACACAGAGTCACATTTAATATCAATGTACTAACACAGTAACCTACATTGAGGTTTTCATAAACTCAGGTTAGCTGTCCCTGGTGCCACAGTTCTTATGGAGCATGACCTTTTTAATCACTTACAGCCACCAAAAGATGGAGAGCGGTATTCACAGTGACTGAGATACACTGTCAGCAAGCAAAATCCATCACAGACACTAATGTACACTGTACATTGGTGAAGATCCACACAGTGACTGCTGCATGTAATAAATTACTGAATTCACTTGACAGGGTACATGCAATATTATACGTTGCTGACTTTCCTCCTAGGGATTGTGGTACTTTATAAACTACTGAACCTTCATTTTGTTTTCCTCATCATCAGTCACACACGATTTTGATATACATGCTTACAGACAAGATTATTTTGCTGGTCACCAAGTCAGACCTGCTACAGCCATTTAACATGCAGTATTACTACACTTATTTAGGAAAAAACAAAACTGAAATTTGTATCAGACTCAAATGTCAAATGTGGAAATGACAGAACTAAGAACAAGTTTGATCAAGATGGCAGTAACTGGTTCAAGTGTGTAGACAAGCATACTCTTTGTACTCTACAGTGTACACTTTTCTGAGCATCAGTCAGAAAATTGTGTCTTTTTTGGGATGTGATATGTATGTGACTGTGTAAATTAATGCCTCACTTACAGACAGGATTGCTGAACCAAAACAGCAATATCTTGTCGGTATAAAGAGAGCAGAAGAAAATGACATATGTGTTTTTAAGTGTTTGTGGGGACATCATTTTGTGATATGTACACATCTGCATTTGCTAATACCAGCTGGGTTGGGCTAGCAATAAGAGATTGTGAGGACAAAATGGAATTCTCTAGCTACACCCCTGTACTGGTTGTCATGATGTCATATTGGCTCAGTGAGTTTTGTTTCTTTCTCCTTGGTTACTGTTGTAGGGTTAAGTGCCATAACTTCTTTTGTGATAGAGAAGGGTATCTAAAGTATAGGAATTCTTTGATGTTTCATAGCAGGTGTTTAGTTTTCATATTTATACTTTGTTCTCTCTTTGTTTGTACATAGCAGAGTGACTCCATAGATTCATAAAGTGCTGTTGTGTACACTTACCATAAATGTAGATGTTCAAGTGTATTCACTGTTGCAATCATCCCATTTGGGTTATCTGCTTGCAGTAGCCCTCAGTCGGCCTGATTATCAAAGTCTTGGGTCCTGCGTCAGTTGCTGTCTCATCTTCCGTGATGTCAGGTAGTCAGGGGTATAAAGCATGCAGCCGACGCCATTACATCAGTCTTTCTTGCCCCAGATGTCAGGTGCCCCCCTTAATGGGAAGCAATTTTATATATATATATATATATATATATATATATATATATATATATATATATAAGGTTATACTTCCAACAAAAAAGCAAATACACCAAAAAGCTTTTAAGTATAGTAAAGGAGACTAGAGGTATAGCCAAAAGAAGTCAAGGGGCTGGAGGGAGGGTAACCAGGACTGCAACAGAGAATACACTCGAACATCTACATTTATGGTAAGTGTACACAACTGTACTATGTTCTTCGTGTTTCACTGCTGCAGTCACATTTGGGTAGATTCCCAAAGCTAAGGATGGGAGGAGGAATTTAGATACAATTAGGACCAGCTAAAAGGCCTTCCAAGACTGCAGTGGCAAAGCCAGCTTTGGATTTAGAGAAAATTGGCAAATAGTAATGCTTGGTGAAAGTATGTACAGAACTCCAGGTTGCAGCTTCTAGGATGTCTCTGGTAGGGACACCTCTGAGAAAGGCTGTAGAGGTAGATGCAGCCCTGGTTGAATGGGGTCTAATCTCCTGTGGGATAGGTTTTCCAAGGTGTTTATAGCAGAAATGAATGTAATGGCCTATCCATTTAGAAATGGTTTGCTTTGAGATAGCCTTCCCCTCTGCCCCTGCAGCAAATGCGACCAGCAGTTGTTCAGATTTCCTTAGAGGTTTAGTCCTGTTCAAGTAAAATCTAAGTTGTCTGTGCACATCTAAGGAGTGCAGTATCTGATCCCCTTTGTTCTGTGGATTAGAAAAGAAGGTTGGCAAATGAATGGACTGATTAAGAGCCACACTGGATATTACCTTGGGCATGAAGGAGGGATTGGTCCTGAAGGACACCCTGTCCGCATGAAAGATGATGAAAGGCTCCACTGCCATAAGGGCCTGTAATTCAGATACCCTTCTTGCTGACGTGATTGCTAAAAGGAAAGCTGTTTTCCAAGAAAGGAATTTTAACTCTGCAGTTGCAGCTGGCTCAAAAGCAGGAAGTGTGAGTTTTTCCAATACAGAATTAAGGTCACAGGCTGGAGTTGGGGCTCTCCTGGGTGGTCTTAAATTTTTGGCCCCTCTGAGGAACTGCTTGGGCAGTGGGTGAGAAAAGAGGGGTGTTCTGTGTTGTAATGAGCTGAAATGGCTGAGGCGTGAATTTTGATGGAGGTAAAGGAAAGGCCCTTGTGAAGCATCTCAGTTAAGTATTGAAGAATCTGAGGTAAATTGGGTGCTGCTGTGGCCATCCCTTGAGTATGGTTCCAGGCACAGAATATTTTCCATTTTGCAGCATAAGATTTTCTCGTACTAGGCCTCCTTGCCGCCAAAATGACATCCAACACTTGTTTACTGAGGGAAGGTAACAGAGAGATTAGGTAATCAGCCAGGCTGCCAGGTTTAGGGTTTGAAGCTGGGGGTGCAGAATCTGGCTCTCCTGCTGAGACAGCAGGGTATGGGTTTGGGGTAAGTGCCATGGGACCAGCTGTGACACACTGCGCAAGAGGGGGTACCAGTGTTGGCGTGGCCAGTCTGGTGCAATCAGTATCATCCTTGGTTTGTCCTGTTTGATCTTTAGTAATACTTTGTGGAGGAGAGGCAGAGGAGGAAAGGCATAAACTGATAGATTTTTCCAGCTGAAGGACACAGCATCCACTTTCCAAGCTTGTTTGTGGGGAGTCCTTGTGCAGGATTTGTCCAATTGGTAGTTCTGGGGGGAGGCAAACAGGTCTATATCTGGGGTCCCCCATTTGTTGATCAACATGTTGAAAATCTTTGGTTCCAGTTTCCACTCGTGTGGGTCCATGAGATTTCTGCTTAGTTCATCTGCCAGTGTATTTAGTTTTCCTGGCAGGAATTGAGCCTGTAGATGCACTTGGTAACTCAAGGCTGTGTTCCACAGAGCCATGGTAAGTCTGCAGAGGGGGTAAGAATGTGTGCCCCCCCTGCTTGTTTATGTACCACATAACAGTGGTGTTGTCCGTTTTTACCATTCATTGTCCTGGAAGAATGTAGTCCTTGAAGGCTGTCAGAGCATTCTGTACAGCTAACATTTCTTTTTTATTGATATGCAGGTGCATTTGACTTGGGTTCCATTTGCCCTGAATGCACTTCCCTGCCAGGTGAGCCCCCCATGCATAGTCTGATGCGTATGTTGTTAGGTTTGGGTGGCAGGGGGTAGAGTGAATGGTAGTCCCTTGTTTTGGTGGCAGGCCTCTGCCCACCAAAGGAATTCCAACCATAGGCAAGGTATGTTAGGAATCATTGCTTCTAGATCCTGAGAATGCTGACACCATAAGCTTTTTAGATACCATTGTAATGTCCTCATATGCAGTCTTGCATATGGAATTAGTAAAATGCACGAAGCCATGAACCCCAAGGCTTGCACTATTTGTCTTGCAGATAGCAGGGTTTTTGTGGCCACTAGTTTGAAGTAAGTTGTCAAATGAATTTGTTTCTCTGGCATGAGGAAAGCCATCTGGGAAGTTGTGTTCAAGCTTGCTCCCAGGAATACAATTTGTTGGCAGGGTACCAGATGTGATTTCTTTTTGTTTATGGTGTACCCCAGACAAGTTAACACCTTTTATATCCTGAAAAGACTTGAAACTGTCTCAAAATGTTTCACAACACTGAGGTGTCTTTTTCTGGATTTATTAGGTATAAAATAATATCATCTGAAAATAAAGCCGACTTTTCTTCATTACAATACCAATTATATCCTTGCATTTCTGAGTCCCTTATTTGTTTAAATTTACAGACAATGGCAAAGAAAATAACAAAAGGGAAGGAGGCCAGCCCTGCCTTGTTCCTCTCTTCAAACACAATTTATCAGATCGGAATCCTCCCACTTTAATTCTTGCCTCTGATCCTTCATATATCCTCCTAATTACCATTATTATTGTTATCAGGGAATGCAAATGTTTTCATTGCTCTACTCATAAAATTCCAGTTTACTCTGTCTGTGAAAGCTGACTGTTTCTGCCAAATTTTTCTTAAGCTGCATAACAGTAGTTTCTGGTAGAAAATAAACACGTCAGTGTAGTCTTTCCTTGTCAATAGCCCCTTACATGCCACAAATCTACCATTATTGTCTTTTTTCCTCTTCTGTCACTAGTGTAGCCCCTCTAGAATTAAGTATAATTACTCCTCATTTATTTTGTCCCTGATATTCTGCTGAATAGCCTTTCTTTTTTTAAACAAGAAACAGCTTTATTAAATTATCAGATATGACACAGACAATCTTAAATTTATATAAATGAAAACAAACCATGCTGAGTTGCAAACATTATATTTCAAAAACCATATTGACATAATTTTAGTTGCAAACATTATACATCACTTATAATCTATCTAGTCATTGTCAGTGAGACATTACATAGCTCTTTCAAATCCTGCCTTCTTTTAAATCTCGTTCCTCTTCTGCATGTATTGTTCCCACAATTCACATTTTTTGCAATGTAATTTGATCCTACCCTTTTCTAAAGATCCCAATTCTAGTTGTTTTACAGTAAACTCTCAGTTAACCAGCACCCATGGAGATTGGTAGATGCCGGATAACTGAAGTTTATGGTTGCTTAAGAGGTACTATTAAAAATAGGCCTGACTAATACTGTAACATATACTATTTGTTTGGTTTGACTTGTTTTCAGGTTAGGGAAACAGGGGAATTTATTCCTATCTTCCTTTTTAAAACTCTAAAAACTTAAGGTGTGTTTCTGTGGGAGGAAAACAGAAAGTGCAACACACAAAAATTGCACTGTATTTCTTTGAATTTTTTTGCTGGTTGCTTGAGAGTGCCAGTTGCTTGAGTTCCGGTTAACTGAGAGTTTACTGTATCTCTGTTACTATATTCAGTGCTTGTCATACATTTGATTCAGACTTTGATTTCTATTTTCTAGTAATTGCTTTTTTGTCAGCTACCATAATTAGTCTCAACAATGCCTTACAATGTCTAGGAAATTCCAATTCTGTATCATAGCTGAAAAAATAATAATTTCCTTAGTTACACCAATATCCTTACCCAGATCTGCGGTGGTGGTGCTGCGGTAGCGCTGTCGCCTCACAGTGAGACGCTGACCGGTTCAATTCTCAGCTAGAGCGTCTTCTGCGTGGAGACATGTGTGAATGGGCGTACCTTCGTTGAAGGTTGTGTGTTAGGGCTGGCAACTCAGCACGTAAAAATCAACTGCCAATCATTAGCGGACCGGAGTTCTGCTGTGGCAACCCCTAACCGGGAAAAGCCGAAAGACACAACAACACCAATTTCCTTACCCAGTATCTCTGACACAGCAGTCTGCAGAGAACCTTTAACTTTTGCCAAATGATTGCACTCATTACACTACCAGAAAATATGTTCCCAGTTACCTCTTTCTTCCCCATCACACCTCCAACATTTGCTGTCTACCTGAAGAAAAATTCTTTGGAGTTTACTTGAGTTATAAAAATACCTATGAATAACTTCCAAGCAAAGATCCTAATCTTCTAGACTTTGTTGTATATCCAGGAGACATACATATATCTTCCCATTGTTTCTCTGTGAATAGCTTATCCAGTCTCTCTTCCTAATCCTTTCTAACTCCTCTGATTGATTCTTATAGTTATCATGGAATATTTTATATCCGCTACTAATTATTCCTTTTTTTGACAGCAGCTTCTAGATTCTTACTAAAAATTCTACCATTGCTGGTCTTTTGCTTAGGATCCCCAGATTTTTTTCTCTTTGCCTAAACTCTGATATCAATTCTAGATATGGAAGGCAGTCTCTAGCCTGCAGTCCAAAAAAAATCTTGGCGTCTTCCCATTCTATTCCCTTTATCTCTCTATTTGCTCCCAGTACCTTGACTCTTTTGCCAGTTTTCTCCAATAAATTCCAACCCCCCCCTTACCTATTGTCTGTATCCCTAATTGCAGTCATCCCTATAGGCAGAATCTCCTTTCTCCATTCTTGTGTTGGCTTTGTTCTTAGAACACTTACTGCTACTTTTTGAATATAATATTCTATATGATTATTGCTCTCCTTAAGGATCTGCATCCAAATTCTCAGTCTCTCCTTGTTTCTTGAGCCCCCCCCTCCCCATTTCATCATCATCCCTTTCCATTCGGTATTATAGGTTTCTGCTTGTGCTATGTATCAGAGCCTTAATTGTGTAGTTCTGAAATACCACTTCAAATTGGGTAATCCCAAACTACCTTTTTCTATTAGAAGAAGAATCAGCTTATCTGACTTGATTTTTGCCATCTTCTCCTCTGGTTGATAAAAATACGCCTAACTTGTGTATAAAACTAAACGGACTAAAAACATTTCAACTGCTTGTATCTTGCTATCCATATCCATATAACAAAGCTTCCAATTTCTCAGTTTTTGTACTCCCTTTTGTTTAATCTCTTCCCACATATCATTAGCTGCCACACAAGAATCCTTTTTAATCCATACCCCAAGTACTTCATTTTATCATGTCCCCATAAATATGGGTATTGCTGAACCAATTTGTATGTGGGTACATAAATTGCAGTTATTGCCTTTGTTTTACCCTCATAAATTTTGTATCCTGAAAAGATTTGAAACAGCATCAAAATGTTCCACAACTCTGAAATGTCTCTTTCTGTTTTTGTTTGACTACCATACCAATTATATCCTTGAATTTCTGAGTCCCTTATTTTCTTTGACAATGGTTCTAAATATAATGCAAATAAAGTGGAAATAGGACACCACTGCCTGATTGCTCTGCTCAAACACTTTATTTTTTTTCCTCCGATCCCTCCTATATCCTCTTACTCAACCTTATAATTCTATCAGGGAAAGCAAATGTTTCCATTGCCCTGCTCATAAACTCCCAGGTTACTCTGTCAAATGCTTTCTCTGCATCAAAACCCACCAAAGACAGTGGTATTTTCTTACACTCTGTTAATGTTGTCATATGTTTGCCTCCCCTACACAAAAAAGTACATTGATCCATATCTATGAATTGGCATCACCTTAGCCATTCCTTTAGCCATTATAGACATAAACACTTTATAATCATAGTTTAGGATTGAAATGAGCCTGTATGAAACTGGGACTGACGGATCTTTACCCTCTTTAGGTATTACAGCCACCATCGCTTTCTTCCAGCATGTTGGCACTTCTCCACTTCTTAAAATACTGTTAAACAAAACCTTCCAGATCTATATCAGTTTTTTTTTTCCTCCTAGCTTCCAAACCTCCACAGGAATACCATCTATTCCTTGGGACTTTCCTGTGGATTGGTTATATCCTCCTATCCTAAAAGTTAGTAATTGAGCCTCGTCTACTTCTAACCTTGGCATATTTAATTCTTCCATAAATATTTCCACTTGAACATTTTCTTGATTTCCATATTTCTCTGCTTTGTACAGATTTTCATAAGATTTCTGAAATATTTCTAGTACCCTTACAGGATCACTTGTTATCTTCTTTGTTATAGGCTCTCTAAGTTTGGCAACAACCGTTTCTACTTTCTGTTGCCTGAGATGTTGAGCTAAAAGTTTTTGTGCTCTGGAGTTATTATCAAAAAACACCACACCAAAACAAATTCACTTAGAAACGTAAAAACCAAGAAAGAGAAGACACCACTGCCACTGCTGTACACATCCAAAAGAACCACCAGGAGTTGATTTTAAGCACTTTTGTTCCTTTTACTTCCAGAACTTCATCAAAAACAGTTGGTTAACAGCAATCTTTCTAAGCGGATGCATATTATCGAGGTAATCCCTTATTTTCTGCTTAGCATTTTGCAATTGCTTCGCTTCATCTTCCTCTTCTGTGAGATTCCCCTACTCAGCAATACTTCAACATTTGTAAGTCCCTCTAAATAATTTTTTGTACTTCTTAACCATATCTCTTGTTCTTTTATTTCCACCCTATTTTTAAGCTCCACTTTAATTTTATCCCACTCTCCCTCTATATTTTCAGAAGAAATTTCTATCTTAACTTCCAAATAATTTCCATTACACATTCCTTAAATGCCTCTCTTTTCAACAGATAGGTGGGAAAGCACCAGTGTCTCAGTTTTATTTCATTACCCTGCATTTTTATTTTAGTTACTATTGGCACACGATCTGAAATAGTTATTGGATCCGTACCAAAGCTTTCAATTAAATGCGCATGTTCCTGTGAAATGTAAGTTCTGTCTAGCCTAGCCCAGTTTTTGCATCTTGAGGAATAATATGTAAATTCACTCTGAACTCCTACTATTGAAGTCACATCTTCTGTGACAAATATTTTCATAAATTTCTTCAAACATCTACCCTCCTTTGTAATATTTTCCCTTCTGCCCCGACATATTTCCACTGCTGCAAATCAAATTCCAATCCCACCTATAAGTAATATTACCTGCTGAAAGCTGATTATTTCTCCCAGAATTTTCTTAAGCTCCATTATAGCAGTTTTAGGTGGAATATAAATACATACCAGTGTAATCCTCCTCCCTTGCCAGTAGCCCCTTAGTACTACAAATCTACCATTATTATCTTTTTTATCCTCTTCTATCATTATTGGAGCTCCCCTTGCAATTAATATAAGTGCCCCTCATTTCCTTGTCCCAGGTATTCTGCCGAATAACCATTCTGAAAACCTTTCTTTACCAAATTCACATATTCAGTTCATTCTAAATGTGTTTCCTATAGCACAGCTATTTTCACTCTACATTTTTAATATAGTTCACTACTCTTTCTTTTTTGAATATATCTGTGAGACCATTTACATTTAAAGATTTTGAAAGAGTCATTACGTTAAAGTTATTCCCACTTTTTATGTGTAACAGATTTTTTTGTTATGTATCTAGTACCAGCTTTTGTGTTACATGCATACACTAATGTTTGGTAGGTTGATCTTTTATACACTTGTTTCTTATATCCATGTGAGCTTAAGTCACATTTTACAAAACTTTTTGTTTTATTGTAAGCCCTCAAACCAAAAAACTAATAAACCTCTAAAACCTATTAACTTAATACTAACACACAAAACTATGTACATCTTCAAAATACTGAAGTTCTACGCTACTAACAGGAACAACTATTCCAAACTGACAGCCACACTCAAAGACTTGGATTAACCTAAGAGGAAGGTTATCCATGCTAAGATACATGGTACAACCTGTGCTTCTACTAACTGCTGTTTGGTTTTGTCTTATCTTTATTGCTCTCCTAGACTGGGAAACATGGAATGCTTTCAGAAAACATTATCTCCTAGCCACTGAAAGAAAGTAATTGAAAGAAAAAAGTATTGTATTCTTATTACTCTTTATTAGATTGTCCCCATGGAGACATTAGAACCAGATAAAGAGTTGCTTTAACAACTATTTATTCATTTGCTACAGAAAAGCTTTATTATATTCAATGCTATTTTTTATTTACTTACATTCTCTTAAAACTTGTTACTAAATCAAGCCATGGACCTTTATCTGGTCATTCCCCTATGCAAGAATGAGAAAAAGCACAACTGTTTTTATTGTATCATTCTTTTTTGATCAGACTTTTCCTCTTTTTCTTATGTTGCAGTGCCTACACTTCTTAAAACTGAACAAGGAGAAAGAAAGAACAAAAAAATAAATCAGTGGCACCTGTTTACTTTAGTATCCCCATTACACTTGAAAATAACTGAGAAAACTTTACTATTTAGCATGCAGATTATATCAATCATTATAAAAATATTACTGTTGAGAACAAAATTTTGTTTTACTTACAGTTAACTCTCTCCCTCCTCTTCCCCTCTCCTAAGTGCTCTTGCAAACATTAATGGGTCATCCACTTGAGTCCCCTACAAGTTAAACAAAGTCAAAAAGTCCAATATTTCCAGGTTTTCTTGTTCTGTCTTGTTTCACAAATATAATTAATGCTTTGTTTTTTGTTATCCCACATTTATTTGTCAATTTTCACATTGCTGGTTTTACTCCTGTTTATCTCCATCTCCCAAATCCAGTCTCTGCTTCATTTCTAATGTACTCTTGGTTTTTCTAGTCAACTCTTGTCTTTTTTCCATCTCTCAAGCATTTTCTGTTGAAACATTGAAAAGGTTGCACAGGCACTATCTCTCTGTGGTCTTATTACCAGAAGAACAAGAAGCAGAATATTATTTTGTTTCACAGCTCACTTTTTGTTAGACAAACTTTTGTATTTCTTTCTTAGCATGTTCTGCATCAAAAAAATATTTTGCCCTTTCAGGAAAGAATATTCTAATGATAGATGGGTACAGTAGTTTGAATCTCATGCATGCTTCTTGACATTCCCTGATTAGTAGAATAAATGTACTCCTCTTCTGCCTGGTGTACAGTGAGTACTCATTTTCCATAAACACTCTACTGTCTCCCACTTTTAGTTATTTGTCCTTCTGCCACAGTTTTGTCAGAATCAATTCCTTCTGCTGGTAGGATTGCATATTTACTATTGAAGAGCTAGGTTGATTTCTCATGACCAAGTTTGGGGCATATACATGATGGGCACTTTTAATTAACAACTCTTGCTGTGGAATACCAGTCCAGCTGCTTATTTGTGCTTTCATAAAATTAATGCAGTGTGTTCTTTCCAGCTTCTCTGGTACAGCAGAAAATCTCAGGTTTCCCTCCATGCTCTGTCTTCTAATTCTATTATTTTTTTAAACATCTCTTCTTAAACAGACTCATAATCAGCCAGCCTTTTCTTTATTTTGACCTCTAATTTTTTGCAGATTTATCACATCTGAATAGCCATTTAAAGCTTCTTCCATTTTTTCCAGCCTTTTGTAATTTGAGTTGATATACTCCATCAGTGTTTCATTTATTTTAATCATTTCTGAGTATGTCTGACTTATTATTTCCCCTAGGTCACTAGAAGTCATGACTTGCACCAAAGCTGGAGCTTGCACTGCTTTTTGCTGAACAGCTGCAGAATTCTTCCTCATCTTTTTGATTGAGTTTCTTTCAGGTTCTTTGAATTTCTTTTTTGCTGGCATCCAGGCAGAGCACTTACTAGGCAGTTACTGAAATTTACCTAAATATGAGTTTACTGGCTCTCTCTTCTGAGTTTATTTTTTCACAATGGGAGAGTTAAAATTAAGTCGTTACTCAATAAGCAGCCATCTTGGAATTCCCTGAATAGCCTTTCTTTGTCAAATTCATATGCTCATTTCTTTCCAAATGTGTCTACTTGCTATTTGTACTTTGCATTTCTTAATATAGCACAATGCTCTTTCCTTTTTTCTATACCTGTAAGGCATTTACATTCCAGGATAATATGGATAATGTAGCTATTTTGATAAAAAACTATTGTTCCTACCTATTATACAGTTACTTTTATATACTTCATTTCATCATTCATATTTGACAGGCTAATATTTTATACAGTTGTTTCTTCTCATCTCCATTTGAACCTATGTTACATTCTTCAAGACTTTTGCTTTAATGACAGTCCTCAAAAAAAAAACTAAACAATTTTTTACAACACTCCCATTTTGTGTAAACTTACAGCAAATATTCAGAGCTATGTACATTTTCAAAAATGAAGTTTAACTCTCCAGATAGGTACAATTGCCCCAAATCATCAATTGCACCCGCAGGCAGTAACTAACCTGAAATTAAGGTTACACATGCTAAAGTGCATACTACAGCCTATGTTCTCACTTACACTGAATGCTGTCTGTTCTTTTCTTATCTCTGTTCATCTCCCAGATGTTAAAAACAGCTTGTATGCTTTCATAATTCCCTTAATTTCAGAGATTATTTTCCACCAAATTGATTGCCATTGTACCTTTACATTTTGCATTTTCCTCAGCAAAGAATGCTCAGAACTCTCAGAATGCATTGCTTGTACCTGAAGACAGCTTGTCTCCATGAAAAAATTGTCAGTAATGAATCTTCGTCAATTTTACTCAGAACAGAATGTACAAGTGCCTTTTGCTGCATGTGTCTTGACATCTGCTAATGGGCAAAACAAGATTATATCTTTACAGATTGTTGGAAACTTACCATTTTTCAAGGCTTTCATTGTTATGTCGTATTTTTCAATCCCACTTTCTCACAAGTAGCTTGAGCTTATAGCTTAAGATAAAATATCTTAATTCTACATATAATCAGTTCATTTTTATACCCAACCCTTACTACAATGGCCTAAGATCACAGTATATTTACAGTAAAGTTATTTTTGTCAAGCTTTACGACTCATACTGTAAAGCCTATTTTCTTACAACTAAAATATACTTGTTTACATTAACATCTTTAACATATATTAAAGCCACTGAAAAGACCCCCCTCATATTGAAAATACCCCTGACTACACACTAAACAATACTTCTTTGTAATATACAACATGCAGTTGAGATCATGAAATGTTTAATACAATTACTAGTAAAAACAAAAATTGTTTTACTTACAGTTATTTTTTTCCCTTTTAGTGTCCTAACAATTAATGATGTAAAGTGGGGTATATGCTTTACAGTCCACCCACAAGTTTAACAAAGTCAACAAAAGTTCAGTTATTTCCAGACACATTTTCTTGCAAAGCTATTTCCAAATCTGACTGATGCTTTATAGTCTCCCATTTATTCACTAATTTCAGAGTTGCAAGTTTTCTTCCTGCTCATCTCCATCTCCCAACACCAGATTATGTTTCAAATCCAATGTACTTCTGACTCTTCTAGTCAATTTCTGTGTTTTGTTTCTGACTCTGAAGCATTTTCCTTTAGAATATTGGAAAAAGTTTCACTGGCAAAGTCTCTCTATGAGCTTTATTGTTGGGAATGAGAAGTAAAGTCCCGTTCTGTTTGCTGTCTCACTTTTTGTTGGACAAACATTTTTATTTCTTCCTTAGCCTGTTCTGCATTCAAAAACGTATTTGATTAATCAAATTCTGAAGACAGCTGGATAAAGCAGCTTGAATCTCATAGCTGCCTCTGGACAGTCCCTGATTGCTGGGATATATCTGCTTCTCTTCTGCCTTATGTACATTGAATAATCATTTTCCACAAACACTCTGCTGTCTTCAAATTTGTAATACTTTTCCCTTCTGCCACAGTTTTTTTCAGAATCTACTCTTTCTGCTGGTATGATTGCATCTTTACTAATACAGGTCTTGGCTGCTTTTTTATGTCCAGGTTTGCAGCATACACTCAGTTTTCCCTTTCATTTAATAAATGCTAATGTGGAATACAGCCCAGTTGCTTATTTGTGCTTTCAAAAATTAATACAGTATGTTCCTTCAAGTTTCTGTGGCACAGTAGAGAATCTCAGGTTTTCTCTGCAATCTGTCTTCTTAACTCTACCATTTCTGAAACAGCAATTCTTGGGAAGTTTCATACACAGCCTGTCTTTTCTACATTTCAACCTCTGATTTTTGCAGCTTTATCTGCTCATCTGAATAGCTAGTTAAAGCTTCTTCTAATTTTACAGCCTTTCATTATTTGCATTGATATACTTATTCAGTGTTTAATTTATTTTAATCATCTCTGATTACATTTTTTCTCCTCTAAATTACTGGAAGCCCTCTGTTGCACCAAAACTGAAGCTTGAATTGTTTTTTTTTTCCTAAACATTTACAGGATTCTTCACAGACAGTATTTTCTTTTCACCTTTTCTGGCTGACCTTCCTTCAGGTTCTCTAAATTTGTTCTTTACTGGCATCCAGACAGGGATACTAACTAGCTAATAATTAAACTTTTCCCCAAAAATATAGTTTCAGTGTCTTCATTTTCTCATTTTCTGTTTTCATATTGGAAGAGCAGAAATTAAGCTGTTGATCAGTGTTTGGCCATATCTGTCAACAAACCTTGATTTTCTTGTGATTATGAACTCACACAGAGTTGAAAGCTGATCCACCAAAAAAACTGGACAGGCCTCAGATTTATATATTCTTTTCTTTTTCTGTTTTTGAGAGCTTCTGTAATGGCAATATATTTTACTTGTTTCTGCCTCATGATACTTAACTTTACCCGAACTGGGCAAGCTTATGTTTTATGCTGAATGCCTGGATAAAAAGGCAACATTCTGATTATGGAATTTTTGGATAACACAACGCTTAGGTTGTAAGCACAAACACAGTCAGTTCCTATGACACGACTAGCCCAGCACAAAAGGCACCAGTAGACACGTCAGGTGAATCCTCCAAAATTTATTTCACAAAAAGGTTAAGCGCTTTCATCACACCGTGACTTCTTCAGAACACTACTAAATGCACTCCAGACACTTATATATGCTTCATACATCACATGACTTGACACATTCAACCACCTGACATACTTATTATAAAAAATCCTTTAAAAGTGCTAAAAAAACTCACTTACAACTTTCATTGATTTCCCGTGTTGTAACACACTATAAAACATTTGTGCATATTTACATTCATCCTATATATAATTACAAATGCACACCAATATATAAAACTTATAAAATTTCACAACTACTAATATAAATATTTCCATGATACATGCAAAGTAAATGCAACATAAAACTTTCTTTGAGTGACATCACATTTTAAACATAACAAACTCTTATTGCCTAAATTACCCGGATATATCTGCTTCTCTTCTGCCTTATGTACATTGAATAATCATTTTCCACAAACACTCTGCTGTCTTCAAATTTGTAATACTTTTCCCTTCTGCCACAGTTTTTTTCAGGATCTACTCTTTCTGCTGGTATGATTGCATCTTTACTAATACAGGTCTTGGCTGCTTTTTTATGTCCAGGTTTGCAGCATACACTCAGTTTTCCCTTTCATTTAATAAATGCTAATGTGGAATACAGCCCAGTTGCTTATTTGTGCTTTCAAAAATTAATACAGTATGTTCCTTCAAGTTTCTGTGGCACAGTAGAGAATCTCAGGTTTTCTCTGCAATCTGTCTTCTTAACTCTACCATTTCTGAAACAGCAATTCTTGGGAAGTTTCATACTCAGCCTGTCTTTTCTACATTTCAACCTCTGATTTTTGCAGCTTTATCTGCTCATCTGAATAGCTAGTTAAAGCTTCTTCTAATTTTACAGCCTTTCATTATTTGCATTGATATACTTATTCAGTGTTTAATTTATTTTAATCATCTCTGATTACATTTTTTCTCCTCTAAATTACTGGAAGCCCTCTGTTGCACCAAAACTGAAGCTTGAATTGTTTTTTTTTTCCTAAACATTTACAGGATTCTTCACAGACAGTATTTTCTTTTCACCTTTTCTGGCTGACCTTCCTTCAGGTTCTCTAAATTTGTTCTTTACTGGCATCCAGACAGGGATACTAACTAGCCAATAATTAAACTTTTCCCCAAAAATATAGTTTCAGTGTCTTCATTTTCTCAGTTTCTGTTTTCATATTGGAAGAGCAGAAATTAAGCTGTTGATCAGTGTTTGGCCATATCTGTCAACAAACCTTGATTTTCTTGTGATTATGAACTCACACAGAGTTGAAAGCTGATCCACCAAAAAAACTGGACAGGCCTCAGATTTATATATTCTTTTCTTTTTCTGTTTTTGAGAGCTTCTGTAATGGCAATATATTTTACTTGTTTCTGCCTCATGATACTTAACTTTACCCGAACTGGGCAAGCTTATGTTTTATGCTGAATGCCTGGATAAAAAGGCAACATTCTGATTATGGAATTTTTGGATAACACAACACTTAGGTTCATAGGTATTTACTACGCTAACGATCACAAGGACCTTTTTAAGCCTAGCCATGCATCCCATATCTCTGACAAGTTCTGATACCCCTGATAAGTATAAGCAAGGGCATGGGAGATGAAACATTTACAAACAGGGGCCTGGGAGATGAACCAGGTTCCCTGTCTCCATTAGAGATACAGGTGCCAAACCAAGGATGAATTTCCTGTTCCCCATCCAATTGTCCAAGTTGCACTTGAATTGGGTTAGGGAAGAACTCTGCTCTACATGGATGTGGAGCCTGTTCCAGAGACAGGATATTCTCTGGCATACATACCTGTCTCTCCAGCAGGTCATATTAGGTTATATTTATTTCACAGGCAAGGTTTAAGTCTTTAGAATGGGTAATTTTTGTGCTGTTTGTTTTGGGGATATGCAGGCAGTCCATCAGAGTGGGGTCTGACAATGCCCTGTATGCCAGGCATAGATCTCCCTTCAAAAGCCTGTAGGAGACAGAATACAGGGATAGGGCCTTGAGGCAGTTTGCAAAGGGCATTTCACTTACGCCCTGCATACTTTTAGTGTGTAACCTCTGTTGATGTTCCAATTGTTGGATATTCCTGGTTAGGTATATACCGAAGGGGGCAGTGTACTCAACGATAGATCTGATGAAAGCTGAATACAATGGAGCAATGACTTCCTCAGACTTAGATGTCATAACTTTGTTTATAAGTTGCACAACATAGAATGATTTTCTCACTACTGCAGTTACATGATGGTCAAAGGCTAGATTATTGTCTATGTATGTCCCTATGTCCCTGACTACTGGGTCAACTCTAAGGGGTGTATTGTCAATATGATAGTTATTAGGAGTGGATGACTTCCCAAAGGATACTGTTATGTATTTCTTGGCATTTATTTTTAGTCCATAGGTCTGACACCAGTTGTTTGTCTGTGTCAGCGCTTTCTGGAGAACATTTATGTCATTGTGGGATTCAATCAGCTTCTAATTTGCAATCATCTGCAGATTTAGTCAGCCAGAGATCACTGACATTATCTTGACTTCAGAGAAGTGAATGCCAAAAAGGTGTAGTCCAAGAACCGATCTCTGAGGGACGCCACTTGTGACTGGCCTCTTTGTAGATGTGAACTCCCCAATTCTAAATTCTAACACTGAAAATGGGTGGATGAAAAAGGTTAAGACAGTCATCTAGTGGAACTTGTGGAGTGAAAAGATTATCAAAATAGGTACAAATACTTTATCTGAAGGAAGGAAAAAAAATGTAGCTCCCAAATGCTGTTTCAAGCATGAAGGAAATGCACTCCAAATGTGGAATCATGGGTTAGGACTGATCTGGTCCCTTTTTACCAGAGCTCAATACTAGCTCCATCCAATAAACAGGCTCATAATTATACAGGTTATGAACAAACCCAAGGTTGTTTGACCTTATACATGTTTATATCAAACAAGGTGATGTAGGGTGTGAAGCCCCTTATCAGATGCGAGAAAGAATGCCAGTAATGATGATGATGGTTATGATAATTAATTTCAAAGTATAATTAGAGAATGGACAAGCAGGAGAATCACACTCACATATCATCTTGATCTTGCAACAATAAACTGAGAAATGGTCACATCTAGAGTAAGGAGGGAAACAAAATCTGCAGAGGTTTTGTTTGAAGTTGAACTTAAGCAGACCAAGAGGCCATCTGCTATTAAGAAGAGCATCTAGCACCAACTGATAAAAAGGAGATGATGGTGGCTGAGGTGAGACAGCGCCTGGTAAACAGTGATCAAGCCACTATGTAGTTTGACATACCTGGAATAATAATGGTGCATTTACCACAAGGACAAAGATAGGGAAGATCAGTCCACTGGGAAATACATGATAAATATACTGGATTTGGGCAAGAAGTGAGGACTGTCAATGAGAAGGAGTAAAATCACAGTATCAAAACAAGAATGAAGTGAAGTAAGAACTGGGAAACAACCTAGCTAAAGAGAGGGAGGACAGCTTGTTACAAAAAAGCTGAAGCCTTACAGAAGGATGAGAAGTAGGGAAGACAATAATAATAATAAAAAGCCTAAGATGTTGTCACAAGAAAAGCAGCAAAACTTGTTTGGCAGCCAAAGTAGCCCTATATGAGAAAATGTCAGGGAGACTGAACAGTGGCAAAATACATTTCTCAGATTAAGTGACTGCACAAGAAACTAAGTATAAATTACTATATTGAAGGGAGATGGATGAAAGATTAAAAATGCTGCATATCAGACAAATTTAGTGAGTAAGTTATTTACGTCTGTATTAACGCAGAAAGTAACAAGGTAGACCAACAGCCTTGGAAGGCATAAATAGGTAGGAAGAGGGGACAAATGCAGAGATGGAGAAAGTGGCTAAGCAGAAAAGAAACTCCATAGTCTTTGGACTGATAACGTGCAAAGTGTGGGTGAGCTACTATATAGGGTTTTAGAAGAACTGGTAGGTTTTCTTACAGAATCTTAGTAGTTAAGAGTTTTGCCTGTACTATAAGGCTGGGTGTAGGGTAGTCTCACTCTATAACTGACGGTCCTGGAAGAAAAATAGATTGTGATATGATTTTGCCTGTAAATATCAGAATTTACTACAGAATTTATAATATTGTTTGGTACATATAATCACTTAGTCCTCTATAAGCACATCTTTGTATTCCATAAAGACAAACTTGTTGTAACAAATTGTACCAACTTAAATAATGTCCAGTCTTGTATACATGTATGTTGTAAATTACAACTGTATAAGTCTGTTGTATTGTATTGCCTAATTGGTCCTGGTCATGGCTGAAAAGGTTTCTTGGACCAGCCCACTTACCAGGTTAAGAAAAAAAAAAGAAAGAAAGATACTTTGTCTGAGTTTTCCTTCCATGCTGGAAAAGGTTATAGAAAATATTGTGTCTCAGGCTGGTGCAATTCCTCAGTACTGAATATCAGACCAATGGTAGACAGCATGGCTGCACACTGTGGAGATGTTGTTAGTTCAGTTTGATTCGGTCCTAAAACTGGAACACCACTGAATTGGGCATGTGCACTCTTGTGAAGGTGGTTTACCTGCACTTCAGCAAGACCTTTGACACTGCTTCTCATTGGAATTGGTAGCAGCATAAAGGCTACAGGCATACTTAAACCAAACCTGTAACAATAAAAAATTTCACGGAGGGACCACAGCATGCATACATGTACTTACAATATAAGCATTTTTTATATTGTAATACAACCTTAAGTGTAATTTTTAAAACATATTTATTCTTATACACTATTTATTTATATTCCACATACAAACAGTTTTAAAGCAATTCAACCATATTTAATCTTGTATGTTATAAGATTTATTGATATGATTATCTGTACATTTAGAGGAGTTTTGTACGTTCGTTTTGATTTCAATTGTACTTCCTGGGTCAATTTAAAGTCATGTTATTGACTGAATGGAAAGGATCATATGTGTATTCAAGAATTTATTTAAATAAGAGGTATCGACTTGATGTTTGTTCTGAAGAAGTCCTGTAATATACTGGAATGAAAGCACTAAACATTTTTTATTTTTTCAATATACTTGTATGCTGTGGTCACTCTGTGGCATTCTTTACTGTAGTAATTTAAAGGGAATGGGATACCTATCAAAATGTTGGCTTGGACTGGAGAACTGGCTGGCTGACAAGAAGAGAATGTTTTTTAGAGATGAGCTACCAGAAGAAAAGTTGGTAAACAGTTAAGTACATGGTTCAGTGCTGGGCCAATCCTCTTTGGTATATCTGTGTCAGATATCACAGTGAGCATGGACAGCAAGGACAATTAGTACAATAATGTCACAGAGATAGTCATAGACAAGGAACAGATCTTTACAGACATGTAATACCTGGTACTGCAGATAGGTATGATTTAATGCAAGGAGATGAAAGAAGGTACGAACTCATAGAAAATATATAGTCTTTGGTAGAATGATTTTAGGCAAGACAGATAAAGAATGGGACCACAATACTGAATCATGTCATGCAGCATGAAAAGGTCAAAAAAAATCTGGAGTACATAGCATGGTGTGTGGATTCCAGTGATGTTAAAACCATTCCTTCAAATGTAAAGGGTACTGATGCAGCCAAACAACGAGTACTGTGCACAGTTCTTGATCGCATATACAAAGGAAAAATAGGCTGGTAGAAGGCATAAAATGCATGGCTACCAAAATGGCAAAGTATATGGAGAAGCTGGGATTTAAGCAGAAACTTAAAAAAATGCACACATCTATACTGTAAGAGAGGGAACAGAAGGGACTTTGCAAATTATAGGAACAAGTTGGAGTTCAATAAAATATATACAGGAGTAGTTGACAGTCAGAAAGAGTGTTTTTAAGGTAGATGTGTGGAAATACTACTTCACAGAAAGGGTGGTATGTCTATGGAATATAATGCCCAAGGCAGTGGCACAGCATAAATCAAAAGAGAGATTCAGATTTGCTTGAGTCAGAAAACAAAAAAATAGGAAAATGGTGTTTGAGTAGCAGCTATGGTGGTAGCTGCATTATGTGGTGATGTTCCACCCGAATCTTCATGTGTTTGTATAAAAACACAGGGTGCTTGCAGAAACAGGAAAAAAATTAAACATGTTCAAATAGATGAATGAAACCTAAAAAAAGTCTAGAGAACTAGGGAGCAATATATAAACTGGATGAGACATAACTGTTTAAGGGAGAACACTTAAATAGAGAACAAAAAGCTAGCAGAATTCTGTAGGACTCCATAGAGAACTAGGACTGTGTTTGCTGTCTCAGGCTAGTTGGGGCCTCACATGCGATCACGCAAACCTTGTTACTTAAACTGCAGAAAGTAATGGTGACCTTGCATACTGCTTTTACCTAGATCTGTACCTGGACACTGCTATTAGTAAAGCACTGTACACTGCAGGAAGCATGAAGGAACAATGTAGATAATGTCCATGTCTCCTAACTGCCCTCAGCATCACAGTCCCATACGCACGTATATTTTGGTAATGTGGATCTACCAAGTTCCTTAAAGTCTGGAGAAAGGTAGATAGCCAGGGAACTACCAACGCTGGTCAATGCAGAGCTAGTTGCAGGGCTTAGGTGATGAACCTACAGCTAGTTCTAGACATTAATATACAATAATGCACCTACTACTTTACAAGTGCCCGTAGCATATGAGGTAACATTTTATTGCATGGCATTGCAATCCCTCAGTCACCAGGAAACACCTGTGCTATTCAGAGTGTCCATATCTTCTCCAGGATGTAACAGCTAGCCTCTGACCCAGTCAACCCTCCAGTGCCCAGGCCCATTTATTGAAACTAGTTTGCTAGCAGTGTTGCTGACAATAAAGGAATTTCACAGTAAGGTAGACACTGAGACCTGCTTAGATGAAACAAAAAAACAGTCTAAGGAAAGAAAGCTGGATGTAGAAAACAGAGACTGTATTGCTAACATCTCAGAGAAATTGTATAACCCAGGCAGTTTCCTTATAGAATTATTATTGTCTTAAGTGCTAAGCGCACCACACAGATAACCAATCTGCATTTAATATGATAAAAATCAGGACCAGACTGTAAAAATAATTTTTTTTTTACTTGTAGCTGTAGCAAATGAAACTCAATTCTAGATAAAAGAACAAATTCTGGAACAATGGAATTATTTAATAAAGGACAAGACATATATTTTTGTAGCAGATGTTGCAGGAGATTACCACAGATGACGATATAGTTGAGGTCTTGCAGAAAAACAAGGACTAGGCAAGCCTACATTTCACTCACAAATGAAATCCATCAAGCCGTGTCATAATATAACCCAGCATCTTATGCCAAAAAAAAAGAGAAAAAATACTCAGATGATTTTTAACACGCACAAATACAAAAGGTCAGCATATATAAAAAAAGTTAAATGTCATCTGCCCTTTCAGCAGGCATGATTAAGGTTACTGGAGAGAAATTCATCATGGCAGCCTGGAAGTCCTGCTTCTCTAACATCTGGAAAAAGCTAATCCTGAGGAAATGAAGCACATGACTTGATGATCTATCATCTGCTCCCATCACACTGATAGAAAAATATCAGTTTAGTAAATCATAACTTCTTTCCATAAAATTAACTTATGGTGCCTACAGAAATTCTACAGTACTGCAGGTGAATCTTGACTCTGTCATGCAAGCCTTGCAATATTCATTAATGCAATTGGTATTTTATTATAAATATGAGCCATTATAACCTTAGGCCACTACATTAGGTGACATTGGAAATCAGATTATTCTGATTACTAGAGCAGTGAGAAATGCATTAAACATTCAAAAGACCGATAATCAATCACAGCACCAGTTTTCTGCCTAATAAAAATCAATCAAGAGCACGGATGTTTAAATCGCATTTTTTTGAATCATGACATTCCCCTTTGAGTTGCTTTTCTAAATGTCATCCGTTCCGTAGGAATGATTGATTTTGCCCCTGGGGTTATTCCATCGCTGAACTACTCAAGCTATTCTGAAGAAACCGTAGCCCACAGATCTTCTCTGTAGAACATGATTACTTGTATCAGTGCGGCACCTCTACTTGGAGGGATGAAAGCATACAGTGTACGACACTTCCCAACTAAAGATTTAAGGCTGCAATTATAGGCATAACCTCTTATAGTACTATTCCATGCAGTAACCCAGACCTGCAGAGTAAAAGAACATGGAGTCTTGAAATAACTGCCATTCAGTACAACCTAGGTGGGAGGACAGAAAATGGCAGAGGATGGAATTGTTTGTGTTCGTTCAATGAAATGTAGTGTAAAACAGCCCTCTGCGTTTATACTGCAATGCTGGCAATCAAGTATGGCGAGCTCTGCTAATACAACACATAGTGTAGTTCTGTACTATACGCACTACAATCACATCAGCATTTCTAAACATATCACTTCTATAGTTAAACTTTTCACTAAATGTTTATTTCACCAGGACTCCAGCTGGTCACACTGCAGTTCTCTCACTGATACTTTTATCAGGGTATAATACCATAAACCTTAACCACATAACCTTGTGATCTAGGTCTTTATCCCTCTTGATGTTTGTTCTACTAATTTTTTTGCCATTCTGCTACAGTTGTTTCACTTAATCACTTTCTGGTAAGTGTCTGCAAAAGCTGCCTGGAGCAGGTTAACAAGAATATTTTTAAGTATTTTATTACATGGTCAAGAGAATTAAAGTGACTAGATAGCACATATCCTTATGGCTTGTAAGTCTACTCTGAACTGTCTCCGGTGTTCCACTAAAATATCTGAAATACATAACCACTTCATTCCTTCCTCAGATTCTGACTGTGATAATTACCTGTGCTGTCATTAAATATGTCCTCACATGTCTATGGACAAGTTCAAAAAGAGCACAGACATTTAGCAGATAAGTGACACCAAAACAGGGAGGTACACATTTACACTGAGAGTACACCACAGAACATCTTTGTGTGCCATACCCCAGCATAGTGCTTGAATGCTCACGTGGTGTAACTTTTGGGAGCAGAGCAGTGGTGGCTGGTGACTTCAAATCAAAGGGGGACTGCAGGAGACAGCTGAATGGGTGGGGGTCAATGGGAAGGGGTGCGGCCAGCAAGAAAGGGGAGGAGCTATGCTCAAAACCACAAAAACTAACTTTAATTAAATACGCTGCTCTTGGTGCCAAACCGTCATTATGAGAGTCCAATCAAGACAAAATGAAGTGCAGAAGAACAAAAATATTTCAATGCATTGACTTACTTGCAATACAAGCTTGCAATGTCAGCTTACTTAATATCTAGATGGAAACAAAAAGGTTGTGAGGCATGAAAAAATAAATTACTTTTTAACTACATTACTGGAATGCCAGTCAAAATCAAGTATAAGAAAAACAAGCAGCACTCAACTCAAACCACTTCTCCTTGCACTGCAGTTCTAATTATAATTTATATTCAGCTTTATTAAAGTACCAAGTAACATGCTGAAAGTAGCAATCTCTGTAAAAATGTTTCTTATCCAAAAAAGACCTGCTGCCTGACAACTATCTACTTGTTTCATGGGGAAAACATGATCAAAGTAAAAAATGAAAAGCAAACAAGAAACAAGCTCAAGATACTTTGTTCAAAGGATTATTGTACAGGTTATGGAGCACACATGCTAGACTGGCATTCTGTTTAGTCTACGGGTAAAGCCTGCAGTGATGACTGGAAGTCTCCAACAAGTGTAATGAGCTTCTTAAAATAATGTAATCCTGTCCTTTATTACAAATACTGTCATATGCATTTCAATATCCAAGGCTTATACATTATCTAGTTATGGAAGTATTATCTGCATGCAGCAACAGAAAGGCTTTCAATGTTGGCAGTTCTTTAACAGTATGCTTATTAAAGCTTACTTGCATCTTATGATCTCAGACAAGCTTACCTGATGGTCATTAAAGCATTGCTACTTAAACATAGAGCAACAGACACTTTCTGAGTAATAATAAGCATAAATCAATAGTATAAAATATGACAGAAACCAGAACATTCTGCAAAATCAAGGACAGATGAAAAGCCACTGTAGTACTTGTGTCTACCTTGGATGGGGGGATACTCTGCACATTTACATTGCATAACTACTCCTTACCTTGCATGGACACATCCAGAGTCACTACATGGGGGAGTGGGGTGCAACAAGTATGTCACAATTTGAAACGTCTCTGGCTGACTGTGATGGCCCTGACACATTTGTCATACCTCTCAACCTCAGAGCAAGAAATCTGGACAAAGACATACACAGAAGTTGGACAAAGGCCCAAAAATAAGGACAATTTTTAAATATTGCTCTTATAAACTTAGAAAGATAATAGAAGTAGGTCTTGCATTAGTATGAATTTTCTGAAGGGTATGAAATCTGAAACTCAAATGTCTGTCATTTTCTAACTTCAGTCTTTAATTATTTGCCACTAATTTGCCAATAAAAACACAATTTTATGAAAAATGGACCAAAAATGTGATGCAAAAATATAAAATAGCCACACAATACAGCTGGGAACCTGTCAAAAAAGGGACAGTTTTTTTAATATTAGTACTGCTAACTTGGGCAACTGACAAAATAAAAGAATCTACATGCATTTCTGAAATAAAAGTAATCGATAACTCTGATTATTACAGTTATTTCTTAATTGTAAACCCTCCACGTTTTCTTCCAAAATTGCTATTTTAACGTGGGATTATTAGGGGAAGAGCAGCATTTTGAGCTAAAATCGGGGACAGTTGAGAGGTTTGGCTATGCCTAATTCTATAAAACAATTTATTTGCATGTACCTCTCAACCTGTTAATGCAATAAATCTGGACAAGGCCAAATATATTGGGGGAACATGTAAACAGTACTAAAAATTGCTCTTGTATAAACTGAGACAGTTGATAGAATAACAGGTCTTACTATAGCATGCATTTTTCTGAAGGTTATGAAGTCTGAAACTCAGTGTCTGTCATTATTTAGTGACTTAATTCCTAAATGATTTGCCAGAAAACCACAAATGTTATGAGGAACAAACCAAAAATAAGAAGCAAAAATCTATTCATTCTGTGAAAATCTGGACAGTTGGGAGGTATAGTTCAGCCATGGCTGTCTTTGAGTTTGCCGCCCTTCCCCCTCACAAAATCATGGTTGAATGGAGCCTCCCCCCTGCAGCCATTCCAATGAACCATTACTTGGCTATTTCACCCCATTTACCATAAACACTAATGTGCATACTGCTTTACTTCTAAGATGATTTGGACTTCATTTGAAAGTTTTATTTTGCATTTTACAGCACAAACACTAAGATATCTGCTAAACAAAGCAATGCAGTCTCACAATGAAAACAGACTTAGCATTAAAACTTCTCTGCCCTTGAAACTCACATTCATTGAAACAGCACTGAAACCCACATTCAAAGAAAATACATTTTGCCAGTGGCAGATAAAGATTAACTTTGGGCTGTTTTTAAATCATAGGCCCCTTGCACATGAAACATACATGTGTTCTTTGATACACCTTCCTGACTGTACTAAATTATATTCCTTGTACAATACAGTACAGTTGTTACAGGGCGTTTTAAATTTATTGTTTTGAACATTTTTCCAGTAAACAATGAAACAAAACACATACACCAATAATGACAAAACTGCCCAATTCAGAACATTTTTCCAGTACACAGTGAAACAAAATGCATGCACCAATAATGACAAAACTGCTCAGTTCAGAACATTTCCATAATAAAAGTCTACTCAGACTTCTACAGTCCACCATTATCAGTAAATATGCACAATCTCTGAAGAAGTAAAAGTCATCTAAATAATTCCACATTAAATAAATATGTAACTAATGAAGAGGTTGCTGCTAGCAAACAACTTTATATTTCATTGTTTTATCTACAAAAAGAGTGCCTGTTGCCCTTGAGGAATAAATTGCCTATGTTGCATTAAAAAATGATAAGCTAGTAATATTGCAATAGGGAATGGATGGCAAACTGATAACAAGTTCATAGTTACTAGGTATCTTCACCGAAAAGGACTGTAGCATCCACCCCCTTTACAACACAGTACAGTATCAGCAATGCATCTACCTATTGTGGGAGTAGAACCCACAGCCTTCTGCATCAAAACCAAATACACTACCTGTTGTGCTATTAACAATGCAAACAGACTCAGCATAAGCACTAAACATTTGTTCCCCTGCAGCTCTCAGCTTCTTGTAAAATCTACTTGACACTCAGCTGTATCTCTGAACTTTGCAGCACAAGAAATCTGGAAAAAGCCAACATTTATTGGGGGGGGGGGGCAAAAGCCCAAAAACCAGGGACACATGTTAAACATTGCTTGTATAATGTTGAAAAGTTGCTAGAATAAAATGTTGTGCTACCACTATACAGTTCATAAACAAGTATTGAACCCAGGACCCTGTGCAAAACAGTCAGAGCGACATACCACTACGCCAAATTATCTCTTTTATGAAAGAGAGGAAGATTGAAACTTAAATGGCTACCATTTAGTGAATTCAGTTCTCACCATAGCTGTCAATCTCTTAGCACAAAACACCTGAACAAAGCCAATAATGGGGGAAATACAGCCCCCAAACATATTCAGTGAATTCAGTTCTCACCATAGCTCTCAACCTGTTAGCAAAAAAACATGTAGACAAGACAAAGCCAGTAATGGAGGAATACAGCCCCCAAACATATTCAGTGAATTCAGTTCTCACCATAGCTCTCAACCTTAGCACAAAAAACCTGGACAAAGCCAATAATGGGGGAATACAGTCCCATAAATAGGGAAAATTTCAAATATCCATCTTATAAACTTCAAAAATTGCTAGAATAAAAGGTTTCATGTTACCATGTACTTTCTGAAGAATATGAAGTCTGAAATTCAAATGCTTGTCATTTTATTTAACATTTGTTAACCAGGATAGTTTGACTTGGAACAAAAGCCAATTTTCAGCAGAGGCCCAGGGAGAAACACTCCAGACACATGTCTTTGTAAGATGAAAAGACACCAGAGCGAACCCACACAAATACAGGGAGGACATGCAGACTCCACACAGAAGGCACCCCAGCCAAGAATCAAACCAGAGAACCTGTAGCTGTCAGGCAACAATGCTACCAGTGCACCACTGTACCACTGACTGTGTCAAGAAACATAAATACAGAAAACATAGATTTTATGAGGAACAGAACAAATATGAGGCAAAAATCTGCAAATTTATTTTACAAATAGTGGTGGGTAGGGAATTCAGGCTCTTGCCACTTGGGCCCAAGGTACAGGGTTCAAGCCTTATTCTCTCCCCACCCCCATGTAGCAATGGGGGCATTCACACACACACAACCTACCTGTTAATCCATCCACAGCTAAACATCATCCCTTGCAGCATCTAAGCGATGGTCCATCCATATAGAAAGCACACAACAAGTCCCTTGATCCATCCATATAGAAGGCCAGTGACAACGAGCTGCACAATCCAGCAAGCAAGTCCTTCCCCTTCCGTGTTGTGATGCTCCTTCCTGCGAGAGCACCAGCCTGCGGACATTGCAGTCTAATCCCCTTCCTGTCTATGAAGTTGTAACTGCATAGACTTCTGGGAAATTTGCAAATTCCATGTTGTCTTTCCAATCTGGACTGCTGGTGAGACAGTCTGGATTTTGTGAGCATGCTCCAGACTGGTTCACCAGCAGTCCGGATAGTGGGAAATGCCACGAATACACATGCACGATGGTCCGGGACTAGTTTACTTTTATTTTGTTAATTTCTTTTCATGTTTGTTTTATTTTTTTGTTTTATTTTCTGTTTATTGTTCATTTTAACAGCTGGGGGGCTGCAGTCCTGCAGTCCAATAGCACGAGCCGTCCCTGGAGCAGAGCTTCATTGTGTTCCATACTGGGTCAACTTTATGCAATGCGGGACAATGCTACTAATGTGGTATGCAATAAACAAAGAAATTCAGACACTTTCTAAACTGCACTGTATTCATTACTGCTCCCCCCAGACCTCACTCAGGAATAAAATAATTACATTAATTAATTAGCTAATTGATGTGTGTTTTATTGACAGAGTTAGTCCCAGTAGACTGAGATTTTCATACAAACTAGAGGAAGTTCCTCTAATATTTTCCCCTGTGCCCTGAGCAAAATTACCTTTTGAGAATAAACCAAAAAACAAAATTGTGAACCTTTTGTAGCTTGGGAGCATTTTGCTATAGCATAACAGTGAAATCTGTGGCACAGAAATTATTTTTTATGTAAAAACATTGAATTATTTTAAAGTAAAAGTAGTAGTTAGTCCAGAAACGTCCACAATTTCCCAAATGTTGCAGTGCCTTACAATTTTTAATGCAATTTATTTTTGTGTTCTGGCATTTGCTCTCATTTTAATGTTACAGAGATTCAGTAAAGATACAGTAACTTCTTTACTGTGCAGTATTTTTCAACATTTTCTTATTCTATTTGTAGCTCACACTGTATTTCATGTAAAAGTAATAGACTGTAGTTTCCCATTACACCACAAGGTGGAGCTCCTTTTCGGGAATATAAAAGACAATTTTGAAAGTGAAAGAGGAGACTGGAACGGTTTACCTTTAGAAAGGCAATTCACAGTGGTACGAATGCTCATATGAGCGACTCATAACCACAAAAGTGAAAACGGCGATAGTCCTTAATGTTCGAAAAACAGCAAATCGAAAAGCAGATTCGCTGTTTTTCAAACATTAATGTCGTTTGGAAAAAAAAGAAGTGTAAAGCAAGGGGGGCAAGCCCCCCTGCACCCCCACACACCCCTACTTTAATATTCTAACTCTGAGATCGCACTACAGTGGGGAAAGGGACCATTTTCCGAACTCCACTATAGTGCAATCCGCCCCACACTGTCGAATGTGCAATGAGTGAATGTCACTGTGCATTCACTCATTGCTCATTCGAACCTTTTTTCATTTGGCGTTTGCAAACTTTGCAAACAGCCTTTCGAACAATTTCTGTTCGCCCAAGTGTGAATCGCCTTTCTAAAGGTAAACTGACTGGAACACTAGCTGAAGGAGGGAAGACTGAAACACATAGCTGAAGGGAAAAGGGCCTTGCAGCATGACTGGATTTTCTTTTCTAGTGCTTTGGGACAGGAAAGTGAAGTTGCAGATTGTTTCTGTCTCTGGCTGAAATCCTGGATGATGGTATTTTGTGGAATCAGGAGAGAAGTCTGAAACCAGTAGCTCCATGCCTGCTATGATTCAGCAAGAAAAGAAGTTCCCTTCGGCATAGTACCGAGAAGCCATAGATGATTACCAGAGTTTTGGTAGGCGATTTTCTACGTTTCTCATCAGAGGAACCATGGTGCCTGGTCACTAGGATATTCTCGACAGAGTGTTGAGAGGCTCTGGCCGTCATTTTTATATTTTTATAAGATTGTGCCCCCCCCCCCCAAATGCTTTGTGGATTACAAATAACTGGGATCCATATGAGCTCCAACTTGGGCCCCATCATGCCGGCAGCAAGACTGTAAATAGTCACTGGCCAGTGAACAGGGTATAACAGAGTGTTTCATAGTTGATCTGTTTAGAATTGATCAAGGGGGTAGAGGGTGTTAGTACTACTGCATGACTTTGTATTCTCTCATATTTGTATTGTGGCACTATAAATCTTTATTGTTCAATGATAATGCATTTTGCCATGTTAGTACTGCTGCCTTCAAGAATTTTGCTGCTCAATGACATTGCATTTTCTCATATCTGTATTGTTGTATTATGACTCTTTTATTGCTTAATGACATTACATTTTTCCCCGTGTTTATATTGCTGCATTATAAAGCTTTACTGCTCATTGATATTGCCTTCTTTGTGCATGTCTGAATGTCAAGACCTTCTTCTGTTGAGTTCTGGGGAAGAGGGTGAATGTATGTTTTTATTGCATGCATATCTCACCTTGCTTTATTGCTAACTGGTGCACTGCTGAAATAATTTGTTTATGGTTGTGCTATTGCCTTTTAAACTAGATGTGTCACCTAGAATAAAATCTGTCCCTTTGCCACCTTGGTGTGTTGGGCCTATAGGGGTGTCACCAGATCAGGTAGGAAGGAACCCATATCTCTTCAGCTACGCCTTCAGGGGCGCTACATTTGGGGGCTCGTCTGGGATTGCCTGTACTGCCTTGGACTCCACCCTATTCCCCTGTACGTGTGGAAAGCAAATCCAGCAGAAACATGAACCCAGAAGTTGTAGTTTCACTGCCCATAAATACTATAGGGCCTGAAGTTTTGAATGCTTTGGGAAGTATTGTAGAAAAATGCTTAAAGCCTACATAGCCATTCACTGGGTTTGGCTACCACAAATTGCTTTTCTTTTCTGGCAAACAACCCACACCTCAGGGAGAGGAAGATTTTGAATACTGGATGGATCAGGCCTCACAAGCCCTAGAGGAGTGGGATATCTCAGAAGAAGCAGCGGATAGCTGAAAGTCTAAAGGGATTAGCTACAGATACCATACGCAACCTAAGGATGGGTAAACAAGATTGCATGGCCAAGGACTATTCAGGAGTACTGCAGGATGTGTTTGGAAGGACCGAGAGGGCTGCTGACCTACTGTATCAGTTTAAACAGACATACCAAGAAGTTGGTGAGAAACTATCTGATTACATTAAGCGATTAGATAAAATGCTCCACCAGATCATCCTAAAGAAGGAGGTGGATCCAAAAGTGGCTGACCAAGTACACATCGGACAAATTTTACAGGGAGCTCAAGCTATGGACCCCATTGTGTGGAAAATGAGGATGAGAAATAGGGAAGAGTCTCTAACTTATTCTCAGTTGGTAAAAGAGGTAAGGGAAGAGGAAGCCCTGTTGGAAGCCAAATCTCAGTGTTCAACAGCAACTAAAACAGTAAGTGAACACCAGCAGGACCCTATAGCCATGCTCACTACTCAATCAAAAGTCGTGGCCCAGAGTGTCCGCAATGTAGAGGTGTCACAGTTGCAGATGCAGGTATCTTCCCTGACCGACGCCATAGCTCAAGTCACAGAGACAGTTGCAGAATTGCAGAAAGCCGTGGTAACTTTAGCTGAAGGGAGGAATACATCAGCTACAACCTCCATGAAAGGACTCAGGGAAGAACAGAATCAGCCAATGCTTAGAGTTCCTACTGTATTTTGATTTTGCTGTGGAGATACAGGACATACAAAGCGACAGTGTCCTAATGCAGAGAACTTGAAAAGAGTGAACAAACTATTATTGGCTAGTGCAATGAAGGAAAACTTCAAAGGGCCTCAGTGAAGGAGCCAGCTGAGTGCCCATTTACAAAGAGCTCCATAAAATCTAACATCAAGAGACAGCATCCTGGATCTCCTTTCCACACTAACCCTTGTAATAGGGGAGAGAAACTACCTACTATGTACAGTTCTAGCTCATCTGAGGTGAACAACTGAACTGGAAAGCCATCTCAGCCAAAATCTCAGCATCTGAGACCACAACGCATTACTAAACAAGAGTCTTATCCATTAAAATGTGGTACCTCAACTACATGCTGACTGCCGTATAGCTGAACAACACCAGAAACAGAAACTACCTGAGGGCCTACTGGGACCATCCCCTGTCATGTCAGTAAAAACAGAAGGAGTGTATAGTAAAGCACTGTTGGATAGTCGTGCAGAAATCACCATTCCGTCCAGAGACTTCTACCAAAAATACTTAAAGCATTTGCCACTTGAAAAGTTAGAAGATTTGGAGATCTCGGGGCTAAGTGACACGAAGTTCCCTTATGATGGTTGTGTCTCACTCAAGTTAGAATTTTCCACTTCAGTTGTTGGGTCAACAAAAGTTTTTGAAACACTCACTGTTGTGTGCCCCAGGCCAAAAGGAAAGGATTCAGCATCTATTTTAGTGGAGACAAATACTGACCTCATCAAAAGAATGCTAATGCCTCAGTTGACCCAGGAACACCCAACACTGCATCCTCTCCTGAGACCAGTTTTCTGTGCTCTTCAAAGGGAGAAGGATAGTAAGGAAGATGAAATTTGTCAGTGTGGACCCTGTCTGGGAAAGTGCATATAATTCATCCTGGTCAGGTCACCTGCTTGAGAGCCAAAGTGAAAGTGAAGATGTGTGGACAAACAGTTTCCTCTCATCTCATGATGGAAATGGATCCAGAAAGTGACTTGCCACTGGGGCTGGAACTAGTCACAGAAGTTTGGCCTGCGGACAGGTTAAAGCATCCTTATGACACTTTGCCTATGGGGTTGAAAAATAAAGGAAGTACTCCCATTGTCCTGCATTCACAAGTGCATTTGGGAAATGTTTATGCTGCCACTCCCTTACCTGTTTCTGTGTTGACAAGGAATGAGAGCAGAGCCAACGAGTTGAAGCTGGAAGATATTGAGATAGGAGGTGGTCTCTTGCCCCCTGAGTGGCTAACCAGAGTTAAAGAGCTACTAATGAAAAAGAAAAATTGTTTTTCTACTAGTAAACTAGATGTGGGCTGTGCAAAAAGTGCAGAACACTGAATAAGAGTAAAAGAGGACCGCCCCTTCATGGAACGTTCCAGAAGAGTAGCCCCAGGAGACCTGGAAGACTTAAGAAAACATTTGGAAGAACTAAAAGCCACAGGGATAATTTGAGAATCAAGAAGTCCATATGCCTCTCCCATTGTCATTGTCAGGAAAAAGAATGGGTCATTTTGCATGTGTGTTGACTATCGTACTCTGAATCAGCAAACCATTCCAGACCAGTACACAACTCCCCGGATTGAAGATGCTCTAAATTGCCTTGTGGGCAGTAAGTGGTTCAGTGTGCTAGACTTAAGGAGTAGATACTATCAAATCCCAATGCACTCAGAAGATAAAGAGAAGACTGCCTTCATCACTCCTTTGGGATTATTTGATTTTGACCACTTACCTCAAGGTTTATCAAATGCACCGGCAACTTTCCAGAGAATCATGGAAAGAACAGTTAGAGACATGCATCTCCTGGAAGTCTTAGTCTACCTGGATGACATCATTGTCTTTGGGAGGATCCTATTCTTCCAACCTTCAGTGACCTATGTGGGACATGTAGTGTATGCAAATGGAATATTCACAGATTGCAGCAAAGTTGAAGCTGTGACATCTTGGCCCAGACCCAAAACTATCACAGAGCTGCAATCTTTCCTGGAGTTCTGCAGTTACTATAGAAGGTTTGTGGAAGGATTTTCAAAGATAGCAAGGCCCCTCAACCATTTGCTCCAAAATGATGAGAAAGCAGATGAAACAGATGAAGATATCCTTGTGAAAAAGCCTAAGGGACCGAGAGGTTCTAAAGAACTCATCGAGAGGTGTTGGGCTCCTGAGTGCGAAGAGTCATTTGAACAGCTTAAGTATTGCCTCACACATGCCCCTGTACTGGCATATGCTGACTCAACATAGCCATACACCTTACATGTGGATGCTAGCAGGGATGGCATAGGAGGAGTCCTTTACCAGGAGTATGACAAGACGCTGAGACCTGTGGCTTTTATCAGTTGGAGTTTATCCCCCACAGAAAGAAACTACCCTGCACACAAGTTGGAATTCCTTGCCTTAAAGTGGGCGGTAGTGGACAAGTTGCATGACTATCTCTATGGGGCTGAATTTGAAGTGCAGACTGACAACAGTCCTCTGACATACATCCAGACCACTGCATAGCTAGATGCTACTGGCCACAGATGGATGGCAGCTCTATGCAACTATAATTTTAGTTTGAAATACCGCCCAGGACATGAAAATGGAGATGCTGATGGTCTGTCCAGAAGACCTCAGGAAGATTTACACCCCGACGATGAATGGGTGGAAATTTCAGTGCCAAGGGTGAGAGCTATGTGTCAGACTGCAACCTGCTATCAACACACTGAATGTTGGGCCCAGAAGTTGGGTTTGTTGTCATCTGGTCACTTTGCAGGCTTCATCTCTACAAGCTTTGAGTAACAGTGACCTCAGGAGAGATCAAAGAGAAGACCCCTTAGGTCAGCTGGTGGTAGCTGCTTTAGAGAAGAAATAAGTTAATATGCTTCGCATGGATATTCATCCTCTGACAAGACTTTTAGCCAAAGAATGGGACAGACTCCAGATACAGAATGGACTGGTGTACAGGAGATCTCCTACTGCACTCAGCAGTGAAAAATGGCAATTGTTGCTTCCTCAGAAGTATAGAGAAGTAGTACTCCAGTCATTGCATGATGAACATGGTCATCTTGGTTATGACAGAACTATGGGTGTGGTACGAGACAGGTTCTACTGGCCAAGCAGAGAAAGACTCTGCCGACTAGAGCTGCCTCATTGGGTCAAATGGAAAGTAGTGGACCCATGGAACTGGTCTGTATATATTTTCTGTGTATTGAACCTGATGAAGGCGGGATCAGTAATGTGCTGGTGGTGACAGACCACTATACCAGGTATGCTCAAGCATTTCCCACTTGCGATCAAAAAGCTATTACAGTAGCGAAACTACTAGTTGAGAAGTTTTTTTGTACACTATGGCCTGCCAAAAAGGATACACTCTGATAAAGGACGTGATTTTAAGAGCAAGCTTGTCCATGAACTACTCACTCTGTTGGGAGTTCAAAAAAGCCACACCACTCCTTATCATCCTCAAGGGGATCCTCAACCTGAGCGTTTCAACAGAACTTTACTAGACATGTTGGGAACACTATCTGCTCAGAAGAAGAGTCAATGGAGTAGACGTAGCCACAATGGTCCATGCTTACAACAGTACTAAAAATGATGCTACAGGATTCTCGCCTTACTTCCTAATGTTTGGAAGAGAAGCTTGTCTTCCTGTTGACGTCACCTTTGGAGTCACAGCTGATGATACACCAGTATGATCTCACAGCAGTTATGTGGAGAGACTCAAGAAGAACCTCAGACAGGCTTATGAGCTTGCTGAAAAATCAACAGGACAAAGACATCAGCGAGACAAGGCTCACTATGACAAAACAGTAAAGATGCGTGATTTGCAGCCAGGGAACAGAGTTCTTTTAAAAACTTTGGGACTACAAGGAAAGCATAAACTAGCTGACCATTGGGGATCTGAGATTTACATAATTTGTTCTCAGCTACCTAATATCCCTGTCTACCATGTTTGCCCTGAGGGGAAAGAAGGACACATTAAAACCTGGCACAGAAACAACTTAATACCTTTGGCAAAATCAATGAGACTCATGAATCTGGAACCCAGAATGGCTCAGCGGAAGCCTAACTCAAGGCAATGCAGAAGGCTAAGGTGGAGAGGAACTATCCTCTCCAATAGTCAAGAGCCTATGCTTCTTCCTGCTGAAGGAGAGGAGGACAGTGATGATGACTGGGGTTTCAGTGGGCTTTTTTATGAGGATGTTCAAGACCCCGTGGGCTGTAATCTCAATGTAAATGCACCGGAATTTGTTCCTTGTCATTTTGAGCAGCCCATATCTAACAACAGACTAAGTAATGTTTCTGTGCCTCTTGCAGAACCCGATACTGATGGAGGCCCTGCTATGCAAACTCAGAAAATAGTGCTGAGGACAGTCATACCATTATAGAAAATGAAAATGAAGTTATACAAGAGGAGATCTTAAAAGCAGACAATATGCCTACTGAAGAACTAGACACTGAATATGATGTGAGTGACAAACCTTCCGAGCAAAATTCCTTAGCTGTCTCTTCCGAACCAAAACTGCAGACACTGATTCGGCCCCCACAGAGACTTACCTATAACAGTTTGGGACATAGCACACAGGAACCTGTGACCACAGCTCATCAGAGGGTCTGTGCTCATAATCCCTATGCCTCCTACTCCAGTGGTGACACCCCACCCCAAGTTAAGGATAAGGCTGATTACCCTTGTTGGAATGTACCTTTTGAATGCAAAAATATTGTTCAGTTGATGGTGCATTAGTGTTTGCAAATATTTCTGCTAATCTACCTTTGACTTGGGGGGGCCCAAGATTTTCAAGTGGGGGAGAGTGTAGCTCCCACTGTATTTCATATAGAAGTAATAGACTGTAGTTTCCCATTAAACCACAAGGTGGAGCTCCTTTTCAGGAATATAAAAGACAAATTCGAAAGTGAGAGAGGAGACTGGAACACTAGATGAAGGAGGGAAGACTGAAACACGTAGCTGAAGGGAAAAGGGCCTTGCAGCATGACTGGATTTTCTTTTCTAGTGCTTTGGGAAAGGGAATTGAAGTAGCAGATTGTGTCTGTCTCTGGCTGAAATCCAGGATGATGGTATTTTGTGGAATCAGGAGAGAAGTCTGAAACCAGTAGCTCCACGCCTGCTATGATTCAGCAAGAAAAGGAGTTCCCTTGGGCCTAGTAGCGAGAAGCCATAGATGATTACCAGAGTTCTGGTAGGTGATTTTCTGCTTTTCTCATCAGAGGAACCAAGGCGCCTGCTCACTAGGATATTCTTGACGGAGTCGTGAGAGGCTCTGGCTGTCATTTTTATAAGATTGTGGTCCCCCCCAATGCTTTGTGGATTACAAATAACTGGGATCCATATGAGCTCCAACTTGGGCCCCATCATGCCGGCAGCAAGACTGTAAATAGTCACTGGCCAGTGAACAGGGTATAACAGAGTGTTTCATAGTTGGTCTGTTTAGAATTGATCAGGAGGGTAGAGAGTGTTAGTACTGCTGAATGACATTGCATTCTCTCATATTTGTATTGTGGCACTATAAATATTTATTGTTCAATGATAATGCATTTTGCCATGTTAGTACTGCTGCCTTCAAGAATTTTGCTGCTCGATGACATTGCATTTCCTCATATCTGTATTGTTGTATTATGACTCTTTTACTGCTTAATGACATTGCATTTTTCCTGTGTTTGTATTGCTGTATTATAAAGCTTTACTGCTCATTGATATTGCCTTCTTTGTGCATGTTTGAATGTCAAGACTTTCTTCTGTTGAGTTCTGGGGAAGAGGGTGAATGTATGTTTTTATTGCATGCATATCTCACCTTGCTTTACTGCTAACTGGTGCACTGTTGAAATAATTTGTTTATGGTTGTGCTATTGCCTTTTTAAACTAGATGTGTCACCTAGAATAAAGTTTGTCCCTCTTGGCACCTTGGTGTGTTGGGCCTATAGGGGTGTCACCAGAGTCAGGTAGGAAGGAAGCCATATCTCTTCAGCTACACCTGTGGGTGTGCTACATATTAATATTCAAGTGGCAAACAAAGATGTGAGAGAAACAGAATTACTTCAACCATACAAAAAAAGGAAGAGAAATACCGTATCCAATTTCCATCTGACTCCAAGAATGAGCCACAGGTGTCATTGTTTAACTATACCTACCCGTTTAACTTTGTTTTGAAAATTCTGTCTTTCTCAGAACTTCTCTGTGGAACTCTCAGAAGATGAGAGTTACATTACAGGACATGTGCTCAGTTATGTGAAATAAAAAACTTCCTGTCATGTTGAAGATAGTAAGGGAGGGGTGCTGGTCCCCCCTTTACCACCTTGCTCCTGTCCAGGTTTTGTAAAGGTGGCATCATCCTTCTCCTTTATAATGAAAGAGATGACAGAGCTCAGGGGAATTTATATATAAGAAAACATTGCCATTTTCACTTTTACATGGCCTTTGTCTTTGTTAAGGCAAGTGAGGGAGTGCCAGTGTAACTTCATCAGTGACATCTTCTTGGAAATGTCTTAAATTACTCTACATGAACTTGGGGGGGGTAGGCACAGTAAAACACAGAAACAGAAATTAAACTTGGCATATGTAATCAGGCAATGAGTGTGGCCTAAAAAGTAAATGGCACACAGCAGTCCTGTGTACCATTCAGCATCACCTTGCACCGGGTGCCAAAGTTGGCAGATCTGAGTGGGTTGGGTAGGTGACTGCATCAGACAATCAGAAGGCACGACTCACAGCAGGGTGGCACTGTGTGCCCTACACTACAGAGAGCTGGAAGCACCCATGGGGATTGTACCGTACAAATGGGGCATGTAGCTCTGAAACTACCTATTGAAGCGGGAGTTCATAGATCAGTCCATGGCTATCAGGTCGCTATTTAGGTCCTATGGCTTCTGGAGGAACAGAAATTACACTGACTTGTCCATGGGTTACTGACCTAGCAAATGTGTTTCAATCTCTGGTACCATTTCATCAAACAAATTCTACTGCCTTGGGTTTTGGATGTTCTATAATAAAGTGATAAAGTAACCACAACACTTCAAACTCTGTGTCTGGAAGATTAACATATATAACCTTGTACATAACTGATAGCTTAATTAATGCTAATGCTATAACCTCATTGATTTAAGACACAAAAGCTTCAGATTAGAACATTGGAATGTTTTCTGCCTTTAAGCAAATATGACTGTGTCACTTGAAGAGATGTAAGTATAAGAGAAACATGTTAATGACTAGATCACTCATACCACTTTTGTCATTAAAGTGTACTCATTAAGTAAGACATGTTACCCTTCAGTTTCTTACAGGACAGCAGTAGCCACGAGCCAACTGGTGGCCCCCACTATGCTCATGTAACATCCTTATGCTGTCTGTATCAAGTTAATAACAGGATAGTTTAGCTGATAAACCAACCCCTGATAGACATAGCAAAAATCAACTAGCAATAAGGACTAAAGTCACAAAGAAAATAGCAGAAAATAAAAACAGAGTAGTAAGCTGTAGACAAAAGACCTGACAGGAATCTTCATGTATTGTTTCAGCCATTCAGAAATGCTAGTATTTACAGTGTGAAAAGAAGAGACTGAAAGAAACTTCAAACTATTGCTGGCGCATGGATTAAGAATCAAATTTCCTTTTTAGAAGCAAGCTATATGAAAGCATTATAATGACTATAGCTAACTGAAGCCAAAAGCCGTAAAACAATGCAGTTGTTTGAGAGTAAATGGCACTTCAAATACAAAACCGTACAAAATTCAACAAAGACAGTAGCCTATTATGACAGCAATAGCAGCAACTGTGCTTGGCAAGATTTAACAGTTACCTGACTCTAATGAATAATGCAAATAAAACAAGATAAAAGGTACTACTACTACATACAGTAGGAGTAACAGTGCACAGAACATGACAGAATGACAGATGATATAGATACATACAATTCAGTACGATAGAAGTTAACATCATACTCACAAGCCCATTTTGAATGTATAACAGTTCAGAAATGCAGTTGTTCATAAGAGTAAACAATCAATACATATGCATCAAGACGATTGAAAGGCTTTGGAAAATAATAGTTATGTACTCACTGTAACTTGGTATCTGTGTTATCCGTAGTCACCATTCATTAGGTATGGGTCTAGGATCTGACATTGGATCCGAGCTGGCAACACTTAGACAACAGCTTAGCTTAAGCTCCTCCCCTCCTATAATGCTCTGCTGCCTTCTAACCCCTCAGATCGAGTTTGTCCTGGAGAAAGAAGGCAGACAGAGTACACCTGCCATCAGAAAAGATCCAGCTAATTTCCTGCCAATCCCTCAGGAAGGGGGAAAGGAGGGTGGGATCATGATTAATGGAGACTTCGGATAACACTGATACCAAGTTATGGTAAGTACATAACTATTACTCTGATGTTAATCTAATCACCATTCATCATGTATGGGTCAGAATCCCCAGCTGCCCAACATTCTCGAGTGGCCTCATGGAAGGACATGCCGAAGAACAGTGGAGCCAAAGGAAGCCCTTCCCCTAGAAACTAGGTCAAACTTGTAATGAGAAATAAAAGTATGAGGGGAAGACCAAGTAGCTACTGCACAAATGTCATCCAAGGATTGACGAGCTGAGAAGGCCACTGATGTAGCCACTGACCTGGTAGAATGAGCCCTAACTGGTCCAGGCAAAGGAGTACCACCGGAGGAGTAGATGTAAGAGATGCACTGAGAAATCCAGTGGGAAATGGTAACCTTTGAAGGAGCTCGGCCCTTCCCGTAGACTGAAAAGTCCACAGACAATTGGTCTGAGAGACAAAAAGACAGTTCTGTGCAGATAAAAACAAAGCTGTCGATGAACATCTAAGGTATGCAGAATGTATTCCCCCATGTTAGCATAACTGGGAAAGAACACTGGGAGTTGGATAGACTGACTGAGGTTTGCTACAGTGCCCACTTTTAGGATAAAGCAAGCACTGGGTCTCAAGGCCACTCTAGCTTTATGGAATATCAAATAAAGAGGCTTGATGACAAGAGCCTGCAACTCTGATACTCTTTCCGCTGAAGCTATTGCCACCAAAAAGGCAGTCTTCCACAAAAGAAATTTGAAATCACAGGATGCGGTGGGCTGAAAAGGGGCCCAAGTCAGAGATTGCAGCACCAAAGCAAGAGAAGTGGAGAAGTATCCTTGACTGGGGGATGCAATAAAAAAGACACCTTTCAAGAAAGCCTTGCAGAGGCAAGAAGAGAAAGAAGGTTCATTATTAAGGTGAAAATTAGAAATAGCTGCCATTTGGACTTTAATCATAGGAAAACTTGTGCCCTCCTGAAAAAGGGAAGCCAGGAAAAGAAGATTGTCTGAAATAGGAGCTAAAAATGGATCCAGATTCTGTCCTTTAGCCCAGACAGAGAATCTCTTCCACTTACTTCTGTAAACTCTCTTGGTAGAAGATTTCTGAGAAGCAAGAATAATGTCCTTCACAGGAGATGTAAGTCTGGGCTTAGCAAGAATCACTGGAATTGAACAAACCAAGCTGTCAGATGGAGGGTCTGCAGATTTGGAAGTGGAAGGAGTGACGGATGAGAAATCAGATCCGGAACCGGAGCAAGCACCCAAGGGGGGTGCTTCAGATGAGACCGTAGAAGAGGGAACCACACCTACTGAGGCCAGAAGTGGCAATGAGGATTAATTGTGTCCTGAGGTGTCGATTTCTGAAGAACCCTCGGAATTAGTGGTAATGGAGGGAAGGCATAAAGAAGACCCAGAGGCCAATCGTGAGTTAGAGCATTCCTGGGGGACTCCCCCTCTGGGGGGATCAAGGCGAAGTAGCTGCTGCATTTGTGGTTGAGAGGGGAAGCAAACAAATCGCAGATCCGTTGGCCCCACCGACAGACGATCTGCTTCGCTGCTAACAGATTCAGGGACCACTCACGAGGGGTCAGAATAGCCCTACTCAGCTTGTCTGGCAGCATGTTGGATGCTCCAGGAATATGCGTTGCAAGGAGAAAGCATCCCGAAGACATCACCCACTCCTAGACCCTCCTGGCCTCGCGACAAAGCAGATAAGAATATTTGTTTATGTACCACCAACCACTATGTCGTCTGTGTGCACTGCTATTGTTCCTAGAGGAAGGCAGTCCTGAAAGGCTTACAACATAAGGAGGAGGACTGCTCTCATCTCCAGAACACTGATGTGCAGTTTGGTCTTTGATTGGGACTATGTCCCTTAGACAGTCTTCCCCAGAAAGTGCCCCCCCCCCACCTTAGTAGGGAAGCATCCGTGGTCACTGTGGCTGCTGGAGCGGGGGGGGGGGGGACCTGTCTGCTAGGAGGTCTGGAGAGTGCATCCACTATGACAGATGCTGTCGGCATATAGGACTGAGCCGTATAGGAACTGAGAGAGGATGAGAAAGAGCAGACCATTGAACTGCCATGGTCCAGTGCAGAGCTCTCATGTAGTACCTGGCCAGTGGAACCAAATAAATGGCCGCTGCCATGGACCCTAAGGCCCTCAGAATGAGAATGAGAATGAGAAAGGGCTACTATTTTGTAATAGAAAAGAACCTAGTTCAGTAAACAACACTGCTGTCATTCACAGAAACATTAAAATTTATTACACACTTTTTAACAGATTCTATAAGGTTAACATGATTCAAATTTTAATTAATTTTAATTAGTTAATTGTCAGTATAAAAGAGGAAGTGGGTTTTAGCAAACACAGTTCTGAAGAAGTCCTAGAGCAGGACGAAAGCGCTTGACTGTGTTGGATACACTACAGTTGTGTTCTATTTATTCTGTATGGTTTTAAGCTATTTTACTGATTTGACTGGCTGGAGTAATAAACCTGTGTTTTTACCAATATTTTGGATCATTTCATGCCTGTGGATTTTTTTGAGGCAACAGCACAGAGTGGGTTGTTTGTTCCTTGTGGGTCTAAAAATGTGACAACACTAAATAGAGATTAGTGTGAGTCTGGCAAGGATAGACTAGAGCTTTATGGTGTTAGCTTCCCCCAAAAAGGTATGTCCTTCGGCCTTGAAAAAGGTCAAAGAACTGCAGCCCCCTGTACCACCCTTACGTATGCATATTAATACTACTACCATCTTTAACCTGACCATAGCACTAACACTAACCCTATCCCTAACCCTAACAAGGACAGTCTTGTTTTATTTCCTTTTTCCAGTAACAGTATACTATATGTACATAGGGCCTGTAATAACAGTTCTGTCTCCTGGGTGAACTTTTCAAGTTGTTGCCATTTTCTTAGGCCCATGACAAGGTGTGCACACATGTGGGTCACACATGTTGGCCAGGGTTCCCTATGTTAGACCGACAGCACAGAAGATCGACACTCAAAATACTGATGCCAGAAGAACGACAAAGCAGATGACCGACAAGTCGTAATCTCGACAGCGAAAACACCGACAGGGGTAACTTGTGAGTGCGACCCGGTAAGTGTGCGATAGTGCGGGACTTAGGGTTAGGGTGCGGGTAAGGTAAATGTGCAATAGTGAGGGACTTAGGGTTAGGGTGCGGGTAAGGTGAGTGTGCGATAGTTACGGACCATAGGGTTAGGGAGCAGGTAAGGTGAGAGTGCGATAGTTACGGACCTTAGGGTTAGGGTTTGGGTTAAGGTTAGTGCATCGATATTTTTGTGTAAGGTGTAGTGTAGGTTTTTAGGTTGTTGGTGTGCTTGTGTTATGTGTGTGTTGTGTGTAACAGTGAACTTTTTGTTTTGTTAAGTGTCGGGATTGTGGTGTGTCGGGCATGTGAACTTTCGTGTTTTTGAGGTTTCGTTCTTCTGGCATCGGTGTTTTGAGTGTCGATCTTCCGAGCTGTCGGTCTAACATAGGGAACCCATTGGCCAGTATACATCTGCATGAAGTACTGGCCCTCTCCCCTTAATATGTAGTCATACCTGTCTGCTATTGTGCTCTGATAATTCTCACCTTGTCTCATGGTGACAGCAGCAGTAGGCAGTTATTAATGCCCATCTTTTTGAAGCTGTATACTGGCAGCCACTTGTGCTGTGTACATACTTTGCCACTCACCTGGTTCTTTACACATTGTCTTACCATGGCCTATGTACAGGGAACATTACATCCCATGAAGCACGTCTAGCAGTCATTTACCTGTCATGTCCTGTTCTATGTTGTGATGAGCCCTCCCAGCTGAACATTAAATTGTTATGCCCTTATGCTGCATTACCTTACCCCGCATATTGTTTTCTCTCTGTCTCTGTTATTTCCATGCACCATGGGTGTTTAGTACCATGCAGAATTACATTGCTAGATGTCTTGGCTTCTTTTACTATGCATGTATCACAGTTTAATGTCTTTTCCATTGAATTCCTGTTCCTGACTTACTCATTTTAACATGGACTTCCACAATATGGTCACTGAACTCTTCATCACACTACAACTGGCCTCACAGCATGGTCATTATAACAAGTGGGTAGCTTAATGTAATTGTCCCTGAATCACTGTCATAATGTATTGTACTATCACACCTAGGCAGTGCTACCATGCTTGTCTGGGCTAATAAGACATGTACACAATATGCTTGTATACAAAGTCCGTAAAGGATATAATGCCACCAATCTGTGCCTTGTGCTAGCAAACTGCTGCTGCTTTTGCTTCACATGAAGACCTATAGCCTGGATATTGTTTCTTCAAGTACCAGATTGACCAGAGCTCCTGCCTGGTAAGGCAGGAAACCACGATCCTTTAGCATCTGCTTCACAGGCACAAGGCGCAACAAGGAACACCTCTTGACCTATTATGATGGCCACCTTTTATAAGGTGGATGCCTGGAATCAGCTTTCTAGCACAGTAATGCCATTGTCATCACTCATTCTGGTGTGCAGTGCAGGAATTACCACAGTAACCTACAGAGGCATCACCCCAACCTACACTGTCAATGGGAGGCAGAGATTAATGACAGTATGCCAACATTTTATAGTAAGAAGTGCATGCATGTTTTTCTTTTCTTCTTTTAACAGAGTCACAATGTAGTGAATTCTCCATACTTTATTTTTTGCAGTGGCTGAGGCGATACACTTCAAGAGAGTCACCTGCCTAAGCAGGTCTGAAAGACTGTCCGGGCAATAAAGTATGAATCCATGTCTGTAGCATACAGTTGAAATTATATTGGTAATAAACATGTATACTAATGGTTGCATTTATTCCCTTTCTGTTTTTGTTTCCTCCTCTTTCTCCTTCTGCAGGTGGTACAGGATGTACATGGGTGGCCAATTGTATCTGTACAAGCTGATATGCCCAGTGCTAGGTCACCAGGCTTATCTTAGTAAGAGTATGGAGGTCATTTCTGCTGATGTTGATCTAGGGGCTCAGTGGTGGCATTGATAGCCACCTCAAGGTATTTGGTGGAGGCTCCTCTTCTGACAGTGCCCCAGAAGAGACCCCCCAAGTCACCAGGCATCAGACTCAGTAGCTGGCATAATCCAAGGTGTGATGGCTTCAGGACTCCTGGAATGGGACCATGTAGTGCCTCCTGGAGTGTCTGACACAGTCTTGTGACCAGTTGCATCTGACCATCAGGGCACTAGCAGAAGAGCCTGATATGTTGTCAGCAATGGAGATGACTGATGTCTAGGTGGAATCTCCTCTAAACTGGTCAGACAGGCACTTTGTACCCTTCATTCCCCTATCACAGTGTTCCACTTTCTGTTGTGTCACTCCTCATACCCTAATTGTCGTCTACTTTTCCAAATCACTAGTTGTCCTCCCTTTGTTTGCATCACCCCACTGTCACCCCCACCCTTTTGTGTCCATACCATCCCTGTCTATGTTTTGTGCTTGTCTGCCTCTGCTACCCTTTCTACTCCCTCCTTCCTCCCCACACAAGCTGTTTATTATCTTCTCTATCTATCCTTGTCATGCATTTCCTTAAAGTAGGTTTTGTGTGCATTTCTTGTCTGCATTTCCTATTTTCCCATTTTATTACAATTTAAATGATGAGCAGTGATGGCACTTGTGCTGGCCATCTGTAGCTTGCCTACAATACCTGTGTTATAGCTATGAAATGTTTCACTGCATGTGTGAACATATATAACCTTGTCACACACCTGCTAGTAGAGAGGCTTCTTCACTTTAGTTAACTACAGCAGCTGCAACAAGTGACACAGCCAATCTAATTTACTATGTGGCCCTTTTCCCAGAATACCAGTGTTGTGCTGGTCCTGGTCCTACTACATATCTAAGCAGTACTGGATTACACTGACCTATGATATTTTTGATATTTAGAGCTGCACTTCGGGGATGCAAATGGTTCAGAATATGTCTCATCATCTACAGTAATAAACAGGTAACTTAAGCTACTACAAGAACTAAATGCAGAGCTCAACCTGAGTTACTTCAGAGAATTAAGACTATGAGTTGCTAACATGTACTTCATGGTTTGATTACCACAATTTCCATCTGCATACCATGTGACTGAGCAAGTAACTTAACCAGACAGTGGTCCCATGCTGAGTCTAAAAAAGTCTACATAGATCAGTAGCCTAACCGGTCAACAAATGAACAAAGAAATGAATAAATAAAATGAGAGAACATACAAGTAACTGAAAATGTGTAAATCTCTAACAAACAACATTATGCTCCTTGTATTGTAAGTAATAAATATGTAGTAAATGAAGTATAGTATGCATACTACAATGTTTACAAGTTTCTAGTTTTATAATCAAGTTCATGCAGAAGTAACGGAAAATGTGAAAGTATTTCCCAAACACTAGTGAGTTTCATGCATTACATTATATTATGATCGGCTCTCTTATTATAATCAGTTTATGTGTTCTTGACATCATTTCTCAAACACGTGACAAACTGGTGATAAGCAGAGGCCTCGTCATAGTTCTGTATGTTAAAATAGCAATGCCTATTTTTAAAACGTACATGTGTTTGAGCTCACCAGCACTTTTTATCATTTATATACAGTACAATCTTTAATTATGTAAATGGAGCTATGCAACTAGTGCACAAAGACAAAACAGGCATTTAAAGCCTGTTGAATCTACTTCTCTTAAATCAAGCATAAATCCACCTTATGTTGATGTCTGTGGGAAAACAAATCTAAAGCTATGTACTGCACTACCTCATTTATAATATGTATGAAGTGGTTTTATCATAAATTATTTGGATGCCCACATTAGCTTATCTTAGCACAGCTTGTTTGCATTTGGAATAATGCCTGACACAGTCTTGTGAGCAGTTGGATCTGGCCATCATGCCTGCTGTGCTTTGAGTTTAAATTTGCATAATTTGTGACACCTTGATATTTATTTGCACTCTTGTAACAAGAGTAGCAGTAAAAAAACTTACTGCGGTATTCAAACATGAAAAGCACTGTTCAAAGCACCACTTAAAGAAGCTGGGTATTATTTTTTTAATGTTTCTACCTTAAAATAATGTGATCCAAAATCATTTAGTTTAGACTCATAGCTAGCCACATTCTGTCAAATTGGAAAAGTTTATGAAAACACTCAGAAACTGCAAGTTGCTCTTCACATGGCACTGTTCATTTCTGAATACCCCCTTCATTTGGTCATGCCTTTGTTTCTATGCATATTTTTTAGATTTCTGTATGGTTTATATTAAATATTTAATACTGATTTAAACTTGATTTACTTTTTTTTCGTTTTCATTGATTTTTCTGTCTCTCACTAGTGGATTCCTACATTTATCCTTACATTTCTTACAAATGAGCCAAGGCATAGAATAAAATCGTAATACTTGGTTTGATCTGTGGTCACTGAAACCCATGAGAATAATAAAGAAATAATATTCAATTATGTATTACATAATTTGTATGTTGCATGCTATTTATAATTTTATTTGTCCCTTTCACTTCTTATTATCACATTGCTGAAGTCAGTTACCAGTATAAGTCACCATTCAAAACTGATAAATGCTTTTTACTTTGTACATATTTTTGTCATCAAGCACACTGACCATCAGCATTTCTATAACCAATGGTGCCAATCTGTTCTACCTTGAGTGAGAGCTGATCACAGGAAGTTGTCACTTATACAGTCATCTCCCTGGTCCCCACAGCACCCCTGAAATTTGGGTGCCCCACATTATCTGACCCTTGCACGTGCATATTTCTGCACATGCATCTAATCTGGCTATGGTCAGTAAATGTGCTATTTGATAAGCATCCTTCGTGATCAATTTTGCTGCCTTCCCCTTAGAATGGTTGTGGTAATACCAACCACTCATTCACAATCTCCCCAGCTGGCTTCCCCAACTCACAGGTTGCTAGATGATCCACATTCATCTATGGCGAATGCTTATTGTGTGTTGCCTCAATGGATATCTTCTATGCACTCACAGTATCACCCCACTTCAGTTATGGATTGATTTAATACTCTGTTAACTGAGTGACTGAACTCTTATGGAAATGTTTTCAGCTATGTACCAGGTGACAAGCAGAGTTTTCATGCATGAGCAGTTTGAAGTAGGAAATCACTCAAAGCAGCAAGGCTTTATGAGATCGGAGGAAACTGGTATACCTGGAAAAATACACGCAACTAGTAACTGAGTTAGGATTAAACCATGGGATCTGAAACTGCGAAACAGTAACAATAGCCTCTGTACTACTGTTCCTTCCTGTGTCTGCACAGTGAGGCTGCCATGGCACTATGATCCAGCTACCTCTTAGCACTGCTGGTCATGCGCAGCATGCAGTGGTCACACAGTGATGGTGCCATTTACAGGTTAGGACACAAAGCATGTTCTGCCTTATTGCCTCTCAGGGCAGGGTGTGCACATGGGCAGTTATGGCACTATGCCATGCATCAACAGATGCTCATCACCCCCTTAGCCTTTCAATGACAACAGCATAAGTCCAAGATGTCAGAAATGTTGGTAGACATGTAACTCATGTAGCACTGGACACTAGGAGTTGTTGTCCAGAGTACTGGAATTAAACTGCTGTGTTGCTTATACAACCCTTTTTTTTTAATTTGTTACATTTTATGGCACTCAGGGTATTCTGCTGCCCCAGTGCCATTCCCATTGTCCTGACATGCAGTAGTGGTTAAACTGATTGCTCCTGCTGGACTTGGAACAATAATAGGTAACATCTGATAGCAGTATTTTAGTGAACAGGCTTGGTGGAGGTCAGGTCCACTTTCTGGAGAGTGTCAGTTGAGGATGCATGCCTTCATTTCTTGCCCCAGACAGAAGTGTAATTGTAGCATACCTCTTGGCAGCTATGACTTGCATTTATTGCTCTGCTACTCCTAAATTTAGCACCTCTTTAAGGGTGCATATACACACATACACACATATATATATATATATATATATATATAGAGAGAGAGAGAGAAAAGAGAGACTTATATACTTGTTTTAATATGCATGACAATACATATTACTTAATAACTGAACTATAACTGAGCAAAGGTTCCCCATCACGGACTATATGGGATCTAGTATATGAAGTCCTTCTTTTCTGAAAACTAAGACAGTGCCCTTTTTCTGATCCTCTGCAATGATTTTTAAAAACTGGTGTTATAATTTTTAATGCCTAGACTTGAGCAGTGACATTTGTCTTCACCCACAAAAATGTTGCTCATTTGTGCTGGATGTCACCATCTGCCAGGGACCATTCACATATATGCCTATCCCTTCTCAAGCGAACAGCCATTGAACTCTTTCTCCTTTCTTGACTTAATTAATCCTGCATTCGCCACTTTGTTGCAGCATCTCCCTTTTCAGCACTGTAAGTAAAATGCAGCTATTATGGTGGTGCCAATTTGGTACAACACTGTTTTAAAATGTAAAAATTAAATTAATACTTCCATTAAGATCTCTAAACTTCTCTAACTGAGCTTCTGTGCTGACATTTTAATTCAGCACAGTAGGCATCATCAATGCTAGCCTGTAATTTGTCAGACATGGAACAGCACGTATACAGCATGGTATTTCAATTGCACCTTTGTTATCAGACTTGGATTAGCACCCTGGAGTTGAAGTAAGGTATTTAATAGCTATCTAGAGGTACTCCTCTGTATATACATTCATTCTCACATAAACTAGTAAGAGCAATTTGTCACTGTCACCTCTAGCCTTGCAGATAACCTCATTAATACAGGCAAAGTTCAGACAATTGGATACACCATCAGTATAATACAACTTGACTGCCAGGTTCACGTTTGCCTGCTTTAAGAAAAATTATAATCTGATGTTCTTGTTTCAGTTCTAAAACTGACACTCCTATCAACATTTAGGTATCTGTTAAACAGACTATATTAGTAACATGTTTTCTGATAGTGTGATCTCTGCATTGACTTATTTCTTGTGTCACTATTTTTGGGCAATATTAGTTTTTTTAGGTACTCTATATCCAAAAATGTGTGACCTGTGTCTCCCCACATTTGATGTTAGTTCCAGAAGTTTTGTTTTTGTGTTTACACCCCACAAAGGTTTAAGTGTACACACATGGATTCACTATACAATCTCGAAATACTGAAATGTCGAATTTCAGTATTTCGAGACTGAATAGTCGAAAAAACACATACACGAAAACCCACAATCACAAATACTACAATCGTGACCATTCACACACACACACAAACCAGGACATAATCACACACACACATACACCTTCCTAACTCAACAAACATAACAACACACACAAACACACTTAACCTACCTATATGCAGGGGGGCAAGCCCCCCTGCACCCCCCACACCCCCCTACTTATATATTCTAACTCCGAGGTCACACTAAACACACAAACACACAACAAACACCACCGCACACACTCACACACATTAAAATCCCTACCCATTATCCTCAAATACACAACACTTACCTGAAATCCCAGATAAATCCACAAACCGCACCACACGTCACGAACGCGACACCACGATAGCAGCGGATTCGACATTTGCAGATTCGGCATAGTGTAGTTTTGGTTAACTGCACTTTCTACTATTCGGTCTCGATGTACTGAATTTTGACATTTCAGTACGTTGAGATTGTCTAGTGTATCCACACACATGCATAAAATAAACACAGTTGTATCAACGGTAATTCCTTCTAAATATGTCTACCTAACTGGGCAGGAGCGTGAGGTCTGTACCCACAGGATAGGAATAAATTATAACTCCTTTCCCCTGGAAAATGGATCACACTCTTTCCTGATACATTTAGCATTCTAATTCTTAAATGGCAAGCCAGTCCAGTCAACTTGTGACTGACACCGTAACACTAATGAGCTTTTATTTACCTAGATGACTGTAGTTGTGTTTATTTTAAATAAAGGTCTTAACAAAGACTCTGTGTACTGTAGTACATCTGTGCTTCTCAATTTACATGATGAGGAGTATTTTCTTGCAATCATTTATTCATATTTTAACTGGGTAAGCCCGCTGGTTACATGGACCTTTTTTTTCCTGCAGTGACTTGGAAGCAGCATTTTGTTCACCCGAAATGCTCAAAGCTCCAAAGTATGTAAATTGAGATTGAGGGAACCAAACCCAAGACTACCAGATGAAATTTCTTAGTATGTCATTGTCTTAGTCCTCTATGCTATTCTATCAGATATTCCACACAAACTGTAAGGGAAAAATATGACACAAAGTCATGATTTCCTTCAGTTCTTCATAAAACTCCACATTTGCAAAACACTTGTGAAGTCTTGTGAATCGCTGAATCCAGTGCACTTGCCCAGTTAGAGGAGTTAGGCATCTTTATTACATGAATCTATTTATTCCCCTCACTGCTTTTCAGTAAGGGAGTTTGCACTCTGTTTAACATGTGCCTTTAATACAGGTTCACAGGTTCATAGGTGTTTAGTAGGCTAACGACCACAGGGGCCTTTTTAAGCCTAGCTATGCATCCCGAATCTCTGACAAGTTCTGACACCCTTGATAAGTGTAAGCATGGGCCTGGAAGATGAACCATTTACAGGTTACCTGTTTATATTAGAGACATAGGTGCCAAACCAGGGATGAATTTCCAGCTTCCCATCCAATTGCTCAAGTTACACTTGAATTGAACTAGGGAGGAACTCTGCTTTACATGGATGGGGACCTGTTCCATAGACAGGGAAGTCTCTGGGATACATACCTATCTCTCCAGCAGGTCCTATTTATATCACAGGCAAGGTTTAAGTCTTTACAATGGGTAATTATGGTACTGTTTGTTTTGTGGATATGCAGGTGGTGCATCAGAGTGGGGTCTGACAATGCCATGTATGCCAGGCATAGATCTTCCCTCAAAAGCCTGTAGGAGACAGAATACAGGTATAGGGCCTTGAGGTGGTCAGCAGAGGACATATTACTTACACCCTGTTTTTTTTTTTTTTAGTGATGAACCTTTGTGGATGTTCCAATTGTTAGATATGCCTGGTACATACCAAAGTGAGCACTGTACTCAGTGATAGGTCTGATGAATGCTGAAAACAGTGCAACAATGACTTCCTTGGACTAACATGCCATACCTTTGTTTATAAGTTGCGCAAAACAGAATGATTTTCTCACCACTGTAGACATGTGATGATCAAATGTTAGATGACTATGTGTACCCCCTAAGTCCCTGACTACTGGGTCAACCCTAAGGGGTGTGTTGTCAATATGATAGTATGAATTCAATCTGTAATTTTATTCTAACCACGTTGCATAAAATAAAACAAAATCACACTGCAGTCAAACATTAACGCTCTTAACACACGCATTTTCGTCTGTGGAAACAGACTTCATCAGATGAATCATAAGGATACATATTAAAAAACAATTTTTTATATTTTAACTGTGAATTTTTTAGACAAACGCAAGGAGTAGCCATGGGGGCAGCTTGTGCCCCTACTTACGCTAATTTAGTGTTAGCTAAATGGGAAGATGAGTTTGTACTAAATTCCCAATTCAGCCCCCATTGGTTACTCTATCGTAGATTTCTGGATGATATAGTCCTATTTTGGACTGGTGGACATGAGAAGTTCAAGGAATTTATGGTTTATCTAAATGAAACTACTGATTTTTTGAAATTCACATATACAATATCAGATAGTGTTTTACAATACCTAGATTTGGAAATTTACAAGCAGGGGGATGTTTTAGAAACAAGAATATACAGAAAACCCACTTACTGTAATACATATCTACACTATGATAGTGCACATCCCCAGCATTCTAAGAGGAATATTATTAAAGGACAATTTGTAAGAGGTAGTCGAATGACAAGTTCCCAGGATGATTTTTTTAAAGAATGTGAACTTCTGGAGAAAATGTTTATTGATAGGGGATATCCCCCTAAACTTAAGGAAATAAGACAGGAAATAGAAAAGGGAAGGAGGGATAGATATACCCCTATTGTGAAGGTAATTGACTTTAAAACTGACCAAACTATAGGTCAAGCGAAAAGGGAAGAGAATTTTCAGTTAGCTTTGGCTTTAGAATATAATGCACTCAACAACAACATTAGAAGAATATTCACTAGAGAATGGGATAGGTTCATCAACATAACAGACATAGACCAATTAGAAGGAATTTCAGCAAAAATAGTATATAAGAATGCCCAAAGTATTAGAAACATCCTAGAAAGTGGGAACACTACAGCCCTACAGAATATAAAAAAGATGGGTACCTACAAGTGTGGCAGATGTTCTCAATGCCCTTATATTTTAAATACAGATATTTTTTATATAGCAAGTAGGGATAGGTGGATTATTAACAACAAGAATTATTACAATTGTGACTCTATGGGACTAATTTATATGGCTACCTGTGGTACTTGCAATTCTTTTTACATAGGAAAAACAGAAAGAAAATTAAAAAGAAGGATATATGAACATCTTAATGACATTAAAAATAGCAAGGACACAAATGCCTTGTTTAAGCACACTAAAAAATGCATTGGAGCCTATTTTAGATTTATGGTTTTAGAACACACACAGAAAGATATAAGAGGGGGTCCCTGGGAAGAGAAAATTGAATATAGGGAGCTCTGGTGGCAGGTGACACTTGAGGCGTACAACCCACCAGGGTTAAATGAATATACAAGTATTACACCTATTTTGAAATTAAGGGCAGCTAAACTATAATTCATAATTCAATATATCATCTAAACACATGTTTTATTTTTACAATTTTAACTAGTTGAAATGACATTTTTAATAATATCATTTTAAGGATTTTATTTGGATGTTTTAAGTTTAACAATATGTATTTCCACTAGAGGGCAGCTCAATATCAAATGTTATAGTCTATATGTAAATCCATACGTAAATTTATATCAACATTTTCTGATTTTTAATTTTTAAAAGTATGGGATCGGAATTGTTCTTTGAAAAGGTAATTTACAATGTACATAGGAAGTTTGTTTTTATAAGGGTTAGGGAAGCATACCTATTTATTTATAAAGTACGCCTTTACATGTGAATGAGAGAATTGGTACTATTTTAACTAATTGTTATTAATTGATTTTATTGGTCAAGGTATAAAAGGAGTGTATGTATCCTTATGATTCATCTGATGAAGTCTGTTTCCACAGATGAAGACGTGTGTGTTAACAGCGTTAATGTTTGACTGCAGCGTGATTTTGTTTTATTTTATGCAACGTGGTTAGAATAAAATTACAGATTGAATTCATACTTTCGCTCTCCGCTCCTCTTTTTTGGATTCATTTGGTACTGGTTTTGGAGTCGTTTTTACCACCACCTTGTTCTTTTTTGGTTGTCAATATGATAGTTACCAGGGATGGATGACTTCCCAAAGGATACTATTATGCATTTCTTGGCATTTAGTTTTAGTCCATGGCTCTGACACCAGTTGTTTGTCTGTATCAACCCCTCCTCAAGAACATTTGTGTCAGTCTGAGATTCAATGACAGCTCCTAATTAGCAATCATCTGAAAATTTAGACAGCCAGAGATCACTGACATTGGCCTTTACTTCAGAGAAGTAAATACCAAAAAGGAACGGTCCAAGGACTGATCCCTAAATGACGCCACTTGTGACTGGCCTCTTTGTAGAGGTGGACTCCCCAATTCTAACTTCCTGGGTCCTGTCTGTGAGCCAGTTGGCTATCCACGGGATGACATACGGGTTTGTACCTAACCTCTTGAGTTCTTAACCTTCAGGGTTATCTTAAGGAAATGACCAAATCATCTCCTTAGCCTCTTCAACATTTCCTTTCTTTTAACACCTTGTCCTGGTGGAGAGGCTTTAACTATTTGTCTAGTCTTAGGAACAGGGAGATTTTAAAAATTACACACCAACTTTTAAAAGGCAGAACAACTCCTTAAAGGACAGGCTTAAGAAAAAATAAAATTAATAAAAAATGTATTTAGAAATATATAACCATAAACCGTGTAAAAATATCATATGTTTGTTTTAATTCAGATTCTAGCACATCCCATAAGCTATACACCATCACAGAGAACAGGCTGTTAGGATTTCTAAGCACAGTATAAAAATGTTAATTTAAAGAACCTTGAATGAGAATGTTTTGAGGTAACCACTGATATAATTTCCTTGCATGCACTAAGTCCATAGGTAGAGGGTGTGGGGATGGGAGGCAGTTTCTTTCAAATACTACAGTGTTGGCAGACAAAGAGGGCCACACTTTATGTACATGTTATACAGAATGATGCCAGGTGATTGCATAAGCTTATTTCTAATGATCAATCTGAAAAGGGTTCAGTTGAGTTAATGGATTTATTTTTAGTACAATGTTATAAAGACAATTTTGTTAATTCACAGATGAAATGAAGTTGGAAAAGTATTCAACATATATAGTCCTGTTTCAAGGAAAAAGTCTGTACTTCTTGAAGAAAAACAAAATGTGGTTTCAAACAATGAATGAAAATAACCACAGCAACACAGAGCAAATTAGAGCAACCAAATGACAAAGGCTCCACAAAGCTGCACGAAAGCAGTCATAGAAACTGTTTGGATTAAGAGCTTTTGTTCTTTTAATAAACTCTAAGAACGTCATCAGAATCTAATTACTAACCATTCATCCAAAGTTTAAAAATGGTGACTTAATGGTCACATGTTCATAGACATCCAATCGCCATCCCCCAAAACTTCAAAGATAAAACTTAAAAGATGCAATGTAAAACAAAAATGTAACATTGACTCTCATAATGAAACTTAGCTCACATTTCAGTAACAATTTGAGCAAATGATTAAATCATGTCTTTATAGTCTCTGTACTAGTATAACCAAATCACCATTTTCCAAAATTACTTTCCAGTCCTCCTTGAGAATGTCTCTAATCAGTGACATGTCAATTGTGGTGGGGAGTGGAAATGCTCCCTGGTACCCAATCAAAGACTTATGTGTGGAGGTGTGTAAGTCACTATGGGTCGACTGGCTTTCAGGCTTGTGTTTGTGAAGGATTGGTCGCATCTTATCTGTAAGTAGCAAATGAACATCACTTATGATCGCAGCGAGCCAATCAGAATCATATCCTCTCATCATGAAGAAGGACTTCAGAACATCCATCTCACATGTGAAAATATCATCCTCACTAGTCAGTCTACTTAGAAGAATGAACTGTCCCTTCACCACACCCTTCTTCACATGATGTCGGTACTGCCTCCTCTTATGTAAATATTAATTCACGAACCACAAAAACAAAAGAAATGTCCAATAACCATAAAAACAAGGCACCAGAAGTACTTCTTAAGTAAGGAAGCCACTTAGGATTGTTCCAAGAAAGGCTGTATAAGCGCTTTCGTTCCTTTAATTACTTTCAAACAAAACGGAACTTCATCATATACAAAGTAATACATCATTTCCCCCTGTTTAAATATCCATACATATCATGTGATTTACAACCATTTAAAAATTCATCATCCTTTTAACACATTAATAAAAATCTAATCATTAAATTTTAAACAGTAAAAACACACAAATTGTTGTTAAAAAACCTACTACTTGGAACTTCCTAACCTACTATTTATATACATTAATGTGCAATTCCCGCTGATAAATTAATTATTTTGTTTACTGATTGGTTTACACTACTACCCCAGTTACTAACTTAAAACCTACATTAACCATACAATCAAACTGTTCTAGTATTTGCATTCACCTCTAATAATTATGTACCTAATCCTTATTATTCTTATTTTCCAATTTATTTCAAATATTTTCTACTCTCATATTAAGCATACTATTAATTGATATTCTATCATTTAAGCCTGGTTTCATGGTTGCATTCAATAATACCTGCCAAAAGGTCTCCTTAAATTCAAGAAAATTAGACCAGTTGCCTCCTCTCTCCTGATTTTAACCTTCTCCAACACACAAAACCTACATTTTTTAAATTCCTTACACATAACACTATGCCTATACAGGGCATTCGTACCCTCCTGTTTTTAATAGCATAATTGTGTTGGTATACTCTCTCTCAATTCATTTTCAGTTTTGCCTATATAATAGGCCTTACAGGTTTGGCATAGGGCAACATATACAACCCCCTTAGTCCTACAGTTATAATTACCATTTATATTAATAACCCTATCATACCCTTCTATAATCAAGTTCCTTGTCTCGTACCTAAATCTGCATTCCCTGCAACTTCCACAGGTACTCTCATCTTCCCCATCAACATCCTATTCCCCTTATTTTGACTTCTTTCAAAAAGGGTCTTAATATTATTACCCCTTCTGTACACTATCCTTGGACTAGGGCCTAACTTATCAATAAGACCAAAAGCACCAAACACACCATTTCAGTTCTTCTCCAATATTCTAAGAATTTCTATTGAGTGTTCATCAAATGTTAAGGTGCAACTAAATGATCCCACTTGTGCATTTTGTCCATCCATTGCCACATTTGGATTCTTTAGCAGGGGTGGATAGCAATCCATCCTTCTATCTGTAACATACCTTTCCTGTCCATCAACCAATGTTTTAGTATATCCCCTAGCAAATAACATCTCCTTCAAGATGCCAATTTCCTCCACAAATTTTTTGTGTTCACTAGTTAATCTGGATACCCTAATAATTTGTCCTTTGATAAGATTTCTCTTCTGCCAAAATGGATGTTCACTATCAAAATGTAGCAAACTATTCGAGTAAGTTGGTTTTCTATAGATTGATGACTCATAACTCTTACTACTCATATTCTTGTACAAATGTACATCCAGATAATTAACCATTTCCTTTCCTTTTGTACTTGTAAAATTTAGAAAACTTGTGGTATTGTTAGCATATTCAAGAAACTCATCTGCCTCTTCCTCTCTCCCAGTCCACAAAATCAGAATGTCATCTAAAAATCTATAGTATCTATAAATACTAGTTTTAAACCTTGATTCCAACATAAATTTGGTTTCCCAGTACCATAGAACTATATTTGCAAAAATTGGAGCTGCTATAGCTCCCATTGCCACTCCCTGAGTCTGTTTGAAGTACTCACCCTGAAACCAGACAAAATTGTTGCTAAGTACTAACTCCATAAGGGTTGATAGCACATAAACTGAATCACTAGAATACCTAGTACCCTCCCTAAGCGCATTTTAGAAGATTTCCATACTTTCCTCATGGGGGATACTTAGATACAAATCCTTAACATCAATACTTAAAAAATCACTTTCTCATTAAATTCAACCTCTGCCAGACTCCTCAACAAGTGGCACGAATCCTTAAGTACGTGATCTTTCCCCTCAAAAAATTGTTTCAAGTGAAAATCAACCATCTTAGCTAAAGGCTCAGTTTTACTTCCTCTCCTTGCCACTATTGATCTCATTGGTGGATCTGTGACAGATTTATGGATTTTAGGTATCCCAAAAAAAGAAGCAACCTTTGGATGTTCTACTTTCAAAAATTTAATTTCTTCTACTGTAAAGCTGTACTCCTGAAAAAGGTCTTCCAGTATAAAATCCAACCTTCTATTGAAAATATTAATTTCATTCATGGAAGCTGGAGTAAAAAATTCACTGTTGTTTAAATATCTTAACATTCTGCTGGTATACTCAAATTGATCCATTATAACAACCCCACCCCCTTTATCGGGTTTCATAACCCTAATATTGTGGTTCTTCATTAATTCCTTCAACACACGGTCTTCATCCTTAGTTAAATTGTCACACCCATGTTTTCTTTGCTTACTAAAAAGATTCCTAATTTCCATTCCAGTTAATTTTTCAAAAATGGCAACCGGGGGAACTAGAGGGGGGTTGTACTTACTCTTCCTGGACAGGGATCCATTTCTGTGTCTGTTGTCAAAGTCTTCACTTCTTTCACCCTTTTCCAATCTTCTTCTTTCGGCTGCTCCCGTTAGGGGTCGCCCCAGCAGATCAACTGTTTCCATTTCTTACTGTCCTCTGCATCTTGCTCTGTCACACCAACCACCTGCATGTCCTCTCTCACCACATCCATAAACCTTATCTTAGACCTCCCTCTTTTCCTGTTACCTGGCAGCTTCATCCTTAGCATCTTTTTCCCAATATACTCTGCATCCCTCCTCAGCACATGTCCAAACCAGCGTAATCTTGCCTCTCTGGCTTTGTCTCCAAACCTTCCAACCTGGGTTGATCCTCTAATATACTTATTCCTAATCCTGTCCATCCTCATCACACCCAGTGCAAATCTTAACATCTTCAACTCTGCCACGTCAAGCTCTGACTCCTGCCTTTTTGTCAGTGCCACTGTCTCCAACCCATATAACATAGCTGGTCTCACTACCCCCTTGTAGACCTTCCCTTTCACTCTTACTGGTACTCGTCTGTCACAAATTACGCCTGACACTCTTCTCCACCCACTCCATCCTGCCTGTACTCTCTTCTTCACCTCTCTTCCACACTCACCATTACTCTGAACTGGTGATCCCAAGTACTTAAACTCATCCACCTTCGCCACCTCTACTCCCTGCATCCTCACCATTCCTCTATCCTCCCTCTCATTCACACACATATATTCTGTCTTAGTCCTGCTGACCTTCATTCCTCTTCTCTCTAGAGCATATCTCCACCTCTCCAGGGCCTCCTCCACCTGTTCCCTACTCTCACTACAGATCACAATGTCATCTGCAAACATCATAGTCCACGGGGACTCCTGTCTGATCTCGTCTGTCAACCTGTCCATCACCATTGCAAATAAGAAAGGGCTCAGAGCTGATCCTTGATGTAATCCCACCTCCACCTTAAATGCACCCGTCACTCCCACCGCAGACCTCACCGCTGTCACACTACCCTCGTACATATCCTGTACCACTCTTACATACTTCTCTGACACTCCCGACTTCCTCATACAATACCACAACTCCTCTAGGCACCCTGTCATATGCTTTCTCTAAATCCACAAAGACACAATGCAGCTCCTTCTCACCTTCTCTGTACTTCTCCCTTTCACCCTTTTCCAATAATATTTTCAAATTAATTAATCTAGAAAACAGCTTAATATCTAATATGGTATCCACCTCATAATTCTGTCCTTTAGGAACAAATGTGGACCCTTTTGACAATAATTCTCTATGATGCACTTCCAACATCTCATTGGTGTAATTATATATCTTCAACCCCCTATATTCACTAACTGTAACCTTACTTTCATCTAACTCTAGAGTATCATTTGTCAAATTTAACTGACCAATTTCACCAAGCACACATATGTTAGCTCCACTTTGCACATTCCCCGCACTTTCATAAAAAATGCAATACATCTGCGCAGTCATTTTGAACCATCAAGTCATCATGCACTGTTCTATGTACATTACCAACATTTCCAGCATCGTCTTCTACAGCATAACATTCAATCCCATCGTTCCCTGCATAAGTAACATTCATCGGTCTATTCAAAACACCAATGTCTATGCAGTAGTCAGGATTGTCATCTGCTTGCACCTCTACCAAATTACTGGCAAGCTTAATTACATTTTTGCAAACATTTTGGGCAATTATATCATCATGCATACTTCAATGTGTGTTACCATCTATTAAAACATCAACATCATAGCATTCACCCCTTCAGACCCTGCAACAATAACATTTGTCGGTCTATTTAAAAAGCAATATTTAAACTGTACCTGGAATTATCGCCTGCATACACCTTAACCAAATTATTGGCAGGCTTCATTATTTTTTTACCAACATTTTGGGCCGTTACATGGTCATGCATTGTTCGATATGTGTTATCTTCCATTATAACATCCTTAACAATGTCATAACATTCAATCTGATCAATCACCTTAAAAAAGTCATTCGGCAAGCCTTTTTGAAAGAAGTCAAAATAAGGGGAATAGGATGCTGATGGGGAAGATGAGTACCTGTGGATGTTGCAGGGAATGCAGATTTATGTACGAGACAAGGAACTTGATTATAGAAGGGTATGATAGGGTTATTAATATAAATGGTAATTACAACTGTAGGACTAAGGGGGTTGTATATGCTGCCCTATGCCAAACCTGTAAGGCCTATTATACAGGCAAAACTGAAAATGAATTGAGAAAGAGAGTATATCAACACAATTACGCTATTAAAAAACAGGAGGGTACGAATGCCCTGTATAGACATAGTGTTATGTGTAAGGAATTTTAAAAATTTAGGTTTTGTGTGTTGGGAGAAGGTTAAAAAAGAGGAGAGAGGAGGCAACTGATCTAATTTTCTTGAATTTAGGGAGACCTTTTGGCAGGTATTATTGAATGCAACCATGAAACCAGGCTTAAATGATAGGATATCAATTAATAGTACGCTTAATATGAGAGTAGAAAATATTTGAAATATTTGGAAAATAAGAATAATAAGGATTAGGTACATAATTATTAGAAGTGAATGCAAATACTAGAACAGTTTGATTGTATGGTTAGTGTAGGTTTTAAGTTAGTAACTGAGGTAGTAGTGTAAACCAATCAATAAACAAATTAGTTAATTAATCTGTGGGAATTGCACATTAATGTATATAAATAGTAGGTTAGGAAGTTCCAAGTAGTAGGTTTTTTAACAACAATATTTGTGTTTTTACTGTTTAAAATTTAATGATTAGATTTTTATTAATGTGTTAAAAGGATGATGAATTTTTAAATGGTTGTAAATCACATGATATGTATGAGTATTTAAACAGGGGGAAATGATGTATTACTTTGTATCTGATGAAGTTCTGTTTTGTTTGAACGTAATTAAAGGAACAAAATCACTTATACAGCCTTTCTTGGAACAATCTTGTGTGGCTTCCTTACTTAAGAAGTACTCCTGGTGCCTTGGTAAATATTAATTCATAAACGTTTTCTTTCTGTAGACCACACTTTCAAATCTGTGATTCCCTGAGGGGAGGGCCAAAGAAATATCTAAAAATTTGATGGTTTTCGCAAAGCCAATAATAGTGAACTTCAGGAAGGGAGTGCTAGAATTAAACCACAACAGTAGCTGGTGAAACTCTTCTTCAGTCCCTGTCCACACAATGATGAGGTCGTCAATAAATCTTTTGTAAAGGCGACCTTTTCAAATAATGGGTGGGTTTTGAAGTACCTGTGTTCCCACCATGACATAATGAGGTTGTCGAATACTGGAAGCCACCCTTGCCCCACAGCCACCCCGATGTCTGTTTATATTTACCGTGAAAGGTAAATTAGTTGTTGTCCAAAACTGTTTCTAACAGAGTACAAACAGTGTTAACAAAGGTATTCACAAACTTGGTGAATCTACTAAGGTACCTCCTAACAAACTCAATTCCTGTTTCTTGTTTGATGCATGCAAAGAGGGAGGTTGGCATAATGGTTAAGAAATCTGCCTTACAGACACAAGGTGCAGGGTTTGATTCTCACATGGGTTAATTGGCTCAGCTTAAAATGGCCAACAAGTGCAGGTAGCCTAGTACTAATCTATAAACCTATAAAACTATGTAGAAAGGGAAACAGCCACCATAGAACAGAAGGAATAATCATTGCTCACTTCTTGCATGTCATTAAGTAATTCCAGCAAATGCCACAAATCTCTCATATAGAACTCAGATTCTTGAACTATCGGGTTAAGAACATGATCAAGAAAAACAGAGATAGGTTCTATCTTGTAGTGATCTGCTGCCACAGCAGGTCTAAAGGGTGGATTTCATTTGTTCTTGTGCACTTTAGGTATAACAAAAATCCTGGCCATCTTCAGTAACTCCATTTGGAGAAACATGCAAGTGTCATGGTCAGTGTTGTCCTGGCTGAGTAAATCATCGAGAATGCTGCTGATGTTTAAAAAACATTTTTCACTGTGGTCTCCTCCTATACCATGGTGTCTTTAAGCATGTTATTGATGGCCGAATTTTATGCACTGTTGTCCACAACCACCACCATGCCCTCTTTGTCGGCCTTCATGACCCTGATTTCTCTGTTTTCCAATAACTCCTTAAGTGCCAGTCTCACCTTCAAGGAAAGGTTAAATGTTCTGGATTTATTACTTAATTTCCTTCTTAGGTTCTCCTCACATGAATCACGGTACACTTGTAATGTGTTGTGGAGCATCGGATTGTAGGTGCTTCTCCTAGACATACAATCACTCTTGGAGGTGAACTGAGGAAAGTCATGTAAAATGTACTGTAAATTTAGCTTTCTGATGTACAACTTAAAGTCTGTCAGCACCTTGGTAAGGTTGGCTGGCTGAGATGGGATGAAGGAGAACCCCTTGGCCAAAACTAAAATTGTTTATCACTCAAAGACAGTTTACTTAGATTCAAAATCTCAGTTTCTTCAATCAATTTCTCCTTTGGTTCTTCCCCCTTTTTCCTGCCTGACTTCTTTCCCCTGTGGTTCCATTTCAGAGTTTTTGTGTTCACTCATGGATTCAATAAAAAGGGGCAGGTGAAAGAATTGGAGGTTAGCAATGGTTCCTGTTCCTGCAATCTGCACCATTTCATAGATTTGTGATGGTAGATACAATGACCCCTCCTTCTTGAGTTACTTGTTCTCTAAGGCCTGTCTCCTGAACAAAAGTTTTAGAATTGTTGGATTTGCGCTTACATAGCCAAACTGGAAGCAAAGCTCTCTCCAGCCAAGATTGTGCTAGACAGTCAAGAGGAGAAGGTTAACACCTGCACTACACCTCAAGCAACACATAGCCCTTCAAAACCCACACCATTAACACCCACACATAGCAACACTAAACCCACATATGCGTAGGCCCTTAACATTGATCTGCCTATGCAATAAGGGCCTCCGAAGCTGAAACGCAAACAAACACCAGTCACAACCAAAGTAACACATAACTCACAACACCAGTGTCCCACCCAACAACAGCCCCTAAGGCAAGACAACGTACCCAACACTTTAGTCATAGGTGATTCTATAGTCAGGCACACTGATGTCCCACTCACCAGGCTGAGCAAGGAGAAAATTACAGTCAGCTGCCTGTCAGGTGCCAGGATCCGCCACATAACGCATGCACTCAAGTCACTCCACAACAAGTTCAAATATGACTCTGTCATTGTTCATGTTGGAGTGAATGACTTGAGATGTACCTCCCTGGACTACATGAAAAGACACATGGAAGAGCTCTCGGATCATGTGGCCCAGGCAGGTATGACCTTAGCCCAGAGAAACATTCTGCCTTCACCCAGAATTATACCACAGTATAAGGACAAAATGATTGACTTCAACAATTGGCTAAGCTTTTGGTGTCATTCAAAGGGGATCCAGTATCTGTCTGCCTGGGATGACATGCTCAACAAACCATGATGCTTTGCCAGAGATGGTCTGCACCTGTCACCCCTGGGATTCAGGTTACTGGCTAAAGTTCTTGCCACCCCTATAATGCCTTTTTTAGGCAAGGTTCAAAGGACAAAACCACCACCGTAACAGATACAAGCATGCAAAATCTGAAAGTAATGCTATTCAATGCTAGAAGTCTAAACCTCAAAATGCACACTCTCGAGGCACTCCTAAAAATGGAGAACATCAATATCTGTGCAGTAACTGAGACCTGGTTCAAGACTCCAGAAAGCACCCCTGCAATACCAGGCTACAACTCTTACCACACTTTTCGGCCACCAAACCAAGACCGAAACACTAAAGATGGAGGAGTGTCCATATTCACCAATGATATTCAAAACTCCAGGCTAGTTGCACAACACAATGCATATGAAATTCTCCAGGTGCAACTAACACTAGGTAAGACTGCATTCCAAACTGTAGCTTGCTACAGATCCCCCACCATGCCCCAAGATTCTCACTACACCTTTCTAAACACAGTGGAAAATATTAAGATATAACCAAACACACTAATACTGGGTGACTTCAACTACCCTGCCATTAACTGGGAAAACTACTTGGGTACCAACATCTTTTCCCAACAGTTCTTGAAATTCATAAATTCCAACACCCTGGATCAACTAATCCATTGTCCCACCAGGGGCTCCAGTATCCTAGACTTAGTCATTACCAACATGGGAGATAGATGCTCCACACCAGTGGTCACCCCCTCATTGGTCAGATCTGACCATAAGCAAATCACCCTTGACATCCACATCCCACCCCCAGTAAGGAAACCTCAGTAAAAAACTTCTCCAAAGCCAACTTCATGCTACTTAAGTCAGAAGTGACAAACTTCATAGCACCCATGCAGACGGGAGCTGAAAGTTTAACTGCTGAATCCTACACTAAGGCACTGTATGAGCACATCCACTCGTGCATGAATCGTGCCATTCCAAATAGAACTAAGATGCTCTCCTCCAAAAAAAACGAAGCCAATCTGGTGGTCCCCGGCTATAAACAAACTATACAACAAAAGGAAGAAACTGTTGCAGAAAAGAGGAAAATCCCAGGATCCAAAACCTCCCTTACCAGCCTCAGTAAAAAGATGAGATCCTTCATAAAATCCTCCAAAGCTAGTTACGAAAATATAACTGCCAAAGATTCCAAAGACAACCACAAGGCATTCTATAGTTATGTCAAGAATCTAAATGGTAATGCTCAGATCTGCTCTGAGCTACAACAGAATGGCATTAAATATACTGATCCCAAGGATATTGCCAATATCATGGCAGATCGATTTGGTGCCAACTTCACCCCCCTCTCACCCCCTAAAGGGCACATCTCAATATCAAAAGATTGCCAAATTCCGGTAATCCTGGCCACACAGGTAGAAACCACACTCTCCAAAGTTAAGAATACAGCATCCATGGAACCAGATGACATCCTGAGCTGTGTACTACATGAACTACAAAATGAACTGGGACCTCACCTAAGTGTCATGTTTCATCATAGCCTCACCTCAGGCTTCGTGCCCACTGAGTGGCGCACAGCTACAGTTATCCCACTCCACAAGGGGGGAATCCACCTTGGATCCCGGGAACTACTGTCCCATCAGTCTGATGAGCCTGATCTGCAAGGGCATGGAACACATTATCATGGAACTTATAAACAAAGACATTGGCAAACTTCAAACACTGGACCCCACCCAGTTTGGGTTCGTGAAGGACCGATTTGTCTCCTGAACCTGACTGACTTCTTCGAATCAGTCTCCAGAGATGTGGACGAGGGTAAGGCAGTCCACACAGCCTATCTAGACCTTGCCAAGGCCTTCAACACCATCCCCCCTCTGGAATCATAGATAAACTTACTAAGCTGGGCATAAATCCCTACGTCACTTGATGAGTTGCCAACTGGCTTACTGACAGAACCCACACTGTAAAAGTAGCTGACTCCAAATCCAGCTCCAGACAAGTGACAAGTGGAGTACCTCAAGGTTCAGTCCTGGGACCACTCTTGTTTGGCTACTTCCTCTGAAGTACAGGCCAACACTAAGGGACTCTGGCTAACAAAGTTCACAGATGACTGCAAACTGGGAGCCATTACTGAATCCCCAAATGATGTGGATAGTCTACAAAAGGGCCTTACAGAAACAGATGCTTGGTGCCAGAGCCATGGGCTCAAGCTTAATGCCAAGAAATGTATAGTTATCCCCTTTGGGAAAAAACATGTAGCCATGAATTACCACATAGGTGGCAGTACTCTAAACACTGAAAGTGTGATGAGAGACTTAGGGACACGGGTGGACAGTGGTCTCACCTTCGATAACCACATCGCCACAACAGTCAGGAAATCTTTCTATGTGGCACACCTCATCACTAAGGGCTTTTCATCCAGAAAAAAAAGAGGTCATTGTCCCAATGTACTCATCCCTCATTAGACCCATTATAGAGTACAATGCCCCATTTGGTATGTACCTCACAAGACATCTGCAACAGCTGGAAAGGCCACAGAAATACCTCACTAAAAGAATCACAGGCCTAAAGCAGATGCCCTGTGTTGACCGTCTAAAAAAACTCCATCTATACTCTGTGGCATATCGTCTACTCAGAGGCGATCTCTGCTTAACATACAAGGCCATGTCAAACCCTGAGCTGTTGGACATGCTCCACTTAAAGAAATCCCAATCCCTCAGAGCCACATGCTCCAGGGATCTAAACCTTGTCATCACAATGAATAAAACATGCTGGAGGGATAGATTCCTGATCCAGAGACTCCCCATACTCTGGGATAGACTGCCCACACATGTCAAGCAGAGCGCCTCCTTGGCCCTCTTCAAAAGGAACCTTGATGATTGGATGGGAGATAGGAATTTCACCCAAGGGATCAAGTCAGTTGCCCTGCTAGACAGGGGCCCAGGGAAGTAAATATTGTGGGAAGAAATATCCGGGGAATTGTTTGGCTAGGCTTGTATAGGCCCTAGGGCCGATAGCTTAGTACCAACCTATGAACCTATGAACCAATGGGTAGGCATTCCCTGCCTCATACACTGTTAGATCTCTTTGTAACTTTTTTGCTTTCTGTTAATGATTGTGACAGTCAGTCTATTCACTTTTGCAGGAATCCCCAAACACAGACTGTGAAACTGGGGAAAACAATTGTGTTTTTAATTTTGGCATCAGTATGCAAATCTCCTCTTCTGATTTGTAAACTTTATTATTATAGTCTACACCCAAAAGTTTCAGCAAAGATAAACCACAGTCATTAAATAATTTAACCAAATCATGATATAGTTTGTCACTGTTCGTAAGGCTGTTGGGGAAATTAAATACCCTTAGACCAAACAGAACAATGCTGTTCTGAATACAATCCTGTAAATAGAGGGTCTCATTCTGCCATGTTTTAAATTTTGTTACTAGATCCTCTAAAAGAATAATGTCATGTTTACAGTTGTCTACTGCTTGAAAATTGAGAGGGCCATCATAGAGATTGCGTTTTCCTAAGGGGCTCCCTCTCCGATGAGATCAATAAATGGATTAGTTACTTTTTAGGTGACAAAATCTAATACATTTTCTGCACCTTTGTGGATTGTCCTGTCGAGTTCTTTTCCAAAGCTGTTGCAACCTCTGTTAACAGGTGAAAATTTTCCAGTAATGTATTGCTTGAAGAACCAGGCAGGGAAGCAGCAGGTGGTAAAGCAGCAATGTGGCTCTTCGATTTAAAATTTTCCAATAAACCACAAACATCCGATACTGCAGATGCCAGTCTTTGAGTGAGTATGACCAAATCGTCTGCAACTTGGTGGATGGACAAATCCAAATTGGCATCCAAAATAGATGACTCTCCAAGCATGTTTATTACCACCCCATTAAGTGAATGAAAATAACCACAGTGGAGTAGAACAAATTAGAGCAACCAAACTAAAAAGGTTACAAAAGGTGTACAAAGGAGTCACAGAAACAGTGTTTGGATTAAGCACTTTCGTTTTTTTAATAAGCTCTAAGAACTTCATCAGAATCTAATTACTAACCATTCATCCAAAGTTTAAAAACGATGACTTAATGGTCACATTTTCACAGATGTCCCATCGTCAACTCACAAGAACTCAAAGGTAAAATTTAAAGATGCACTGTAAAACAAAAAGTAATATTGAACCTCATAATGAAATTTAACACAAATTTCCATAACAATTTGAGCAAATGATTAAATCATGTCATTACAGTGTCTGTGCAAGTATAAAACATTTTACGCTGACTGTCTCGTTTAACCCTGGATACTTGTCTGATCTTAATCTGATCGGCTATTGTGACTCTTTGCATTCCAGCCATACCTTGTAGTTTCTTGAAAAAGCACTCATATCTACCACATCTAGTACAAAGAATTGGAAGTTCTTAAAGTCCGTATACTGCAAGGAGTGTTTTGGCAGAGCACTACTTAATGTTGCCTTTTTTGATAGCCAAGTTGTGTTCATAAATGCTGCATGACAACCAAAAGCAAACAATGCCACTTCATTTGTAATACCTCCAAAGTTTTAATTAAATCTGTGAACTTGGAACTTTGGTTCAATAACAGGTACAATTCAATTTCCAAAGGAGTTGTATATTTAGGTTTGTGTGATTCCTGCTCCAGTTATTATGTTGGTAAGACTATAAGAAGGTTGTCACTCAGTATTTTGTGCAGCTTTGTTGAAACGTTGTCATTTGGTGCTTTCAAATAGTATCAGAAACTTTATTAATTTCATTTTTTTCTAGTTATGTACAGTGTAGTTAAGAAACAAGTAAAATAATTGAAATTGTAATTGGAAAGTCTTCTTAAGGTATCCAGAAGTAGTCAATAAGTTACAAGAAACCTGCAAGTTTTACTAGCAAAGTTAGAAATCGAAAACTGTGTTAGATTGTACTTAAATTTAAGCACTGCCTTTAATAAAGTTGCTGGCACTTACCCCTCTGAAGTTTGGTAGATTTTCTTGGCAGTACGTGTACCTGTATCTCACTTCATTTCACCATCGGTGGTACCAGAATGGTCTGGCTGATATAGTGAAGGAGCAGTCCACATTGCTACAAGGTCTTCCTTGGGCAGCTACTATGTTGGTAAAATGACAGAGAAGCTCATCAAAAGGAATGCCTGAGCATTTATATGCAATTAAAGAACACATTTTTCACACCGTGTCCATACCGCCTGCTGGTCATCAGCCACCTCCAGGCCAATCTACCCATTCTTTCCCATCACCAAGATGAGGTTTGACTGGCTGGAGCCATTATTAGACAGCCATCAGGGTTGGTTTGTGCTTTTCCTGTTTTTTTCCCCCTAATGTCCTTGTGCACAGCCAGCTAATACGAGGGAAAGGAAGTGAAACAGATTGACCAGAAAGGACTTTCTCCTCGTTTTTGTAAGGGATGTTTCCTTCATGCAGCCCTGACCCAAACCAGATGCACGGGAGCATGTTTCCTGATTCCAACAGAGAACTTGCACCTACACAGTACGCCTCCAGGAGAGGCAAGTGCGTTATGCCCCTTCACTTCTCTCCCTACCTGCTTGTCTCCTCCAGTACTAGGGCTGCTTACTGAGTACAGGTCGCCTGGGTTTTAGTCAGAGCTTATAGTGCATACATCACACAGCCAGGCTATCTGTCGCATAACATTATATCAGCAGAAAGGGGAAAAACATGGGTTGAATCTACAGACAAAGCCCCTAGAACCTATTCTAGCTTTTTTCACTAATAGTGAACAAAATATTATCATCATTCAGCTTTTTGAATCTGCTTATCTTGTTTGCCCCAGTGGAAGCATTTAACATTTACTTCTGAACCCGTCAAACTCCAACCACAATGTTCTACTGGAATAGTAATAAGCCTTGTGCAGAACCTTTTGGATCTAGCTGCCTAATTTGTCATTTAATCTACTGAGAAGATGTGCCACATTTGCTAACTGTCTCTGCTTATAAATATTACAGTCAGGCTTTCTTCATGTTAGCTCTTGAATATATCTCTTGCAGTGTTTGCATCCTTGAATCTTTCCTTCTAATTGGAATATGTGAAGGTCCTTTGTCATACTGACACTACATTAATCTGCACCTGTTTGTTGCATGGCTAGAAAAAAGTGGCACAATTTGTTAACATCTTAAAAACACAAAATGATATACAGAGTTAACAAAGAAAATGCTGTTACTTCATTACTTACAAAAATGTGTAATCTGATAAGCAAAAAAAATCTTTATTTTATACTTAAGACAGACAGACTTTGTATCATTTTAGTATGCCTGTTGCTAGAGACAAATAGCTCTTTGCACTTAGTACTGCAAATTTCTCAATTTTAATTGAATTCTTGCTCTCATTAGCTGGTTCACCAAACATCAACATTCAGAAAGAAGGCAAAACAGCTGCAGATTTACAGCCTCTAGCTTTAATAGCCCAAAATACAGGAGGGCAAAGACTGGAAAATGAAATATCTGATTTGTTTCATCTTGAAAAGAGGACATTGCTTATTAACCCCCCCCCCCCCCATTATTTTATCACTTCCTTCTTTACATGGATCATACTAGATGGCTTAAATTTTACTAAGCACTGGCCCAAGAAATAAGCTCTGCCCCCCCCCCCCCAACCTTCTCAGCAGTTTTACGCAACAGTATGGGATTCATGCTCCTCTTTTAGAGTGAAAGCCATGATGGCAGTGTGGAGCCCGATTCTTAACAGACAATTATCTGTCTGCTTCCTCTCTGCAGACTAACAGTATGTTAGCAGCAGCCACGCTGCAGTTCTATGCTCCAAGGAGTCTTGGGCAAGTCAGGAAGAGACCAGACTAAATCATAGGGTGCAGAAGAACTTCTGATTGGTCGATTCAACACATGTTATTATGTGGCTCATTAAAATAAATCCTACGCTGCATAATTTGAGTTTGTTACGCAGGGTGTGTTCAGGGAAATGTAGGTATCATCCATTTGATCACAGTTAATCAAAATCCACAGATCCTGACATCAGCTCTGAAATAACCTGAGCTGTTTCCAAGTTAAACATCCATGCACCAATAACTGACAAGTATTCCCATTGTTCAGGAATGAAAGCTGCTATCTCGCAAAGCCCGATTTATTTTGAAAATCTAAATGGTTCCTGTTGTGATTTGCAGCCTTAGAAATCTCATACTCACTCCTGCACTGAGATGACTCAAACTCAAATGCTTCTTAAAGCTCATTCACTGAGACCTCACCTACCCTCCCTGCTTGTCACGCTTTTTTCTCAGTGCTCTTAAGGCATTAGCTTAATTTACTGCTTTTATTATTTAGAGAGAATCAAAGGCTTGGTGCTATTACTTATTCATACTTTACTCAGTTTTCTTCTGTAGTGGTTATGTAGCAGAAGTAATTATATCAAGCTCTCTAATGACATTCTTTGGCAGTACAGAAGCTAACTTAACAGCTTAGGAATTCAATGCATTGTCTGTTCTTGAACAAAAAGTCATTTTATTCTGCAACTAACAAGCTGTTAGTGACCACTTGTATACTGAATCGATCTTTATGAACTCACTTATCTTCAAACAGAATCTCAAGTGCTACTGAATGACTAAAATCTGTTGGTCTGTAGACTTGACAATGAGTTGCTGGGGCCAGATTTAGGTAGCATAAGTTACTGCTGGTGGTGGCAGCGGGGTGCAGGTTTATGTTTTGAAAACAAAAAGCCTGCCTTTTAACCTATTCATTCATACTAACAATTCTGCTATACTGCACTATATTCAGTTAACAGTTTTGAATCTGCTGGTTAAAGGGAAGAGACAAGCTAGGAAACAGAACACTAAACATTAACGTAAACCTGGTTTAAAATGGTCTGCTACACGCACGTGGGTCCCAGGTGCTCACATCCAGGGAGTCAGGCATCATCTGGCTCTCACAAGCTGTTGTCCTCATACTCAAACTTGACTACATGTCTGGATGAGGTGTGGTAGCCATGCAGATAGAGTGTAGCTGCCACATCTCACCCAAACACAGCCGAGTTTATGCAAGTGTAGTCTGGCAGCTGTGTGGAGGGACTGGAAGGGGGTGGGAGTGGACTTCAGGGCTTCAGGCAGTGATTGAGAGTGAAATTTCGGTTTAGGGAAGGAATGAATTTTAGGGTTAGAGTAAAGGGAGTTTAGATTTAGGGAGTGACTGGTACTTTAGCTTTAGGGAGAGGGTTAGGGAGTAGGAGTGGTGTTTAGTGTTGAAGAGGGTTACAGTTAGTGTTAGAGACCAGGTAGGAGTTAAGACTCTAGTACAGTTATGCAGTTCAGTAGGGTTCACTAATGGAAGGGTTGGATAAATAAATAGGATCTGGTGAGTGGGAGATAGGGCACTTGTTATTTAGATGAAGTGGTAGTGAGTAATTGTGTTACCAGCTACTAGCATGGGTGCACTTTAGTAGACCCATTTTAAATATCTTTGAAAATGATACTTGCATTTACTTGCAACTGGTTTGTAGTTAAAGATTCTGTGCTTATCAAATATGTTGCTTAACAGCTCAGCAAATAAAAAAACGCCATTAGTTTTTATCAGATTAGGAGCTAATATTGCTACGTCCACCATCACTGACCCAACAATAATCAAACCAAAGTGAACATTCGTCACAAATATGTCTTTCACTTTTTAATGTAAACATAGCCTTTACCTGGGCCATAAACATAAACATAAAATATAAATACAGCAAATAAATGTAATTACATGATTATCACATTCTCTCCACATACATAAATAAATTTGAAACACCCAGTAATATACAACAATACGCTGGCTCTGATAAGTCAGGTAGAGTGCCTCAGATATATTCAACACTATTGTTAAATTTCCAGTCTCCTAATGGGAATAAGTCCCAGCAAATACACTGTACTGCAACCAAACTGAACTGAAAAAAATCAAGATATCTTCCCAATACATGTTGCATGGATGCAAGGCCAAATATGTAAGGCAAGTACAGATATACTCACCCTAATAATTATGCATTTTTTAACCTGCCTGGCAGTTGAATAAGTCAGTAACGATACACATGTACTCCCTCAGATTCAGAGCTGTTTTTAATAACTATGATTGGACAGAATAGCACCTATCTTTTTATGGTCACTTAGGTTGCTCTCTTACGATCAAACAGCACTCCCACCTACATAAAATGTAGCCTACTGATGTGCGTCTACGCTGTATTATTACACATGAACCTTTTACATGTTAATTCATAGCCATTTGAGATGAAGCCTGTCATCTCTCCCCACCTTCATCACCAACATATATAAAAAGGTCTAGAAAGTACAGTTGCGTAAAATCTACCATAACAGTAGATGTTGCAATGAGTAGAGGTGGCAAAGGTGGATAAGTTTAAATACTTGGGATCAATAGTTCAGAGTAACGGTGAGCGTGGAAGAGAGGTGAAGAAGAGAGTAGAGGCAGGATGGAGTGGGTGGAGAAGAGTGTCAGGAGTGATTTGTGACAGACGAGTACCAGTAAGAGTGAAAGGGAAGGTCTACAAGAGGGTAGTGAGACCAGCTATGTTATATGGGCTGGAGACAGTGGCATTGACAAAAAGGCAGGAGGTACAGCTGGATGTGGCAGATTTAAAGATGTTAAGATTTGCAATGGGTGTGACGAGGGTGGACAGGATTAGGAATAAGTATATTAGAGAGTCAGCCCAGGTTTGAAGGTTTGGAGACAAGCCAGAAAGGCAAGATTACGTTGGTTTGGACATGTGCTGAGGAGGGATTCTGAGTATATTGGGAAAAAGATGCTAAGGATGAAGCTACCAGGTAACAGGAAAAGAGAAAGGCCTAGGATAAGGTTTATGGATGTGGTGAGAGAGGACATGCAGGTGGTTCGTGTGACAGAGCAAGATGCAGAGGACAGGAAGAAATGTAAACAGATGATCCGCTGTGGCAGCCCCTAATGGGAACAGCCGAAAGAATATGATGGTGAACAGTAGATGTCCTTCTTTTCACTGTTGCAGTATTCATCACCTCTGTGATCTCCTGCCAAGGATACCCCAACATTTGGCCAGCATACCAAAGCTTTACCATCCTCTCAGCATTGTACATCAGATGTATGCTCCCCATGCAGACGTAGGGCATAAAGGTGACGTATGCATTCTCAGTGCTTATAACTTCTTTGCAGCCAGTCTGAATGCCACAGTTGAATGTCAGTCTGAATGCCCTTCAATGAACTGGTTTCTTCTGAGCCATTTACAGATAAGTGCCCCATTGGGGTTCCTTCTTTTCCTTTTTGTCTTTGTGTACTTGGGGTTCATGTCATTCAGAAATGGAAAATGTCAGTATGGGAGGCAAATTCTCCATAAGGATCATCACAAGAAATGTTTATTCTGCCTAGGTGCTTCACACAATCACACACAGTGCATCAGCTGTCAGGCCTTTGTTTGAAAAACTCATCGTAGATGTCTGATTTCTTTGCCCATTTACATTGAGAACCAACATCTCAAACTTTTGAATCAGGGTACCATGCCCAAATCTACCCACCTTGAGGTACGGCTGTCTTTTGAACAGAAGACTAAAAAGTCTCGGCCTAACTCTGCTGCTGCTGTCCAGCCTTCACTGGACATCTCTCTGAAGGTGGATGAAGACCAGAAGACCATCCAGTGCCGATACTGGTTTCCTCTGCCATGACCCTGTTTGGCTTTATTAGCCTGAATATATTCATGAAGACTTACAAAGAAAAAGTAAAATGTCATGGACATTCAGAAGCTGGATAACTGAAACACTTGGTGTCCTTTAGGGGTCATTTGCATATATTCCATGGACCTCTAGTACAGGAGGTTTAAGGTATCACGCAGTGAAAACTCTAGCTTGGCTAGGTTTTTCGTGTAATTTTCACTAATTCATTTCTAGACAGAAGATTTATTTTTTGCCAAAACTACATGTGAAAAAATTCAAGACCAAAATTTTAGTATCTACTTTCCAGGTAACCATGTGACTTCAATAATGTTTGGAGTGATAAGGTTCAAGTGAAATGGGAATACTGGCATCCCATTTTTATCAAAACAAAGTGTATTTTGCATTGAAAATATGTGGCAGCAATTTCAATAACAGTGTTTCTGCACATTTTACTTTCGATTTTGGTTTAAGCTTGATTTTTATTTTTTATTTGTTGGTTTACTTATTTATTTATTAATTGCTTTTTTGAGTAACTTTTGTTCTGGAGACATACTTCCAATATGTTTTCCTTTATACCCGAGTGATGCAAATGCAGTACAGAGATGAATGCTTTACTTCTAGAATGCTGGTCCTTTCTTTATGGTTGTACAATCATAGAATTGTTGTGAAAGGTGAAGCTCACCATACCCAAAATTCTGTGTTTTTTCCACAATTGTCTAAATATATGAACTTTTTTCTTTTTCTTTCAATGTTAGTGGTTTCTTTCTTTGTGGATTCCATTAACTGATATGAATCATTTTATAAATGTGCTAATACCTTTCAGGGTGGGCAATGTCTGAGAATACCAGTCCTACTAACGAGTAAGGGGCCTTCAATTTCAATGCCTAATTTCATCATAGTTCTTGGTAGCATGTTATTCTCTAATAATACCCACTTTGTTGGGTAGTATTGCTTGCTTAGAAAATTGGCTTTTAAAAATAATAGAAACCCATTAGCCATTCAGGGTTACAAAGGGGTGAATTAATGCACTTGGACAACCCCCTGAAAAATGAGTGTACCAAGTCATGGCATAAAACAAGAAGTTACGTACTCACCATAACGTTCGATGTATGTAGTCCATCTCACCTTATATTCTTACCCATGGGTTCAGAGCCGAATGTTGGCTCCAACTCGGCCAAAACTTTTCTAGCTCGAAGTCTTTCTTTTGGCTGGGCTAAGATGATATCCCATGCTGCACTGCTCTATATCCCCAGATCTAGTTTGCTGTGAACACCAGCACTCATTTTCCATGCATAACAACACCCAAGGAAAGGAAGAACAAACCAAGAATGAAGGGAGCTCTGAAACCAGACCTAACCTCCAGATCCTCCAGGAAGGGGGAAGGAGGGGGGTAAGTAAGAATGTGAGGCGAGATGGACTACATACATCGAACGTTATGGTGAGTACATAACTTCTTGATGTTATGTAGTCCAATCTCGCCTACATTCTTACCCGTGGGACAGCGTCCCTAGCACCTAAATCCTGGGAGGCTCAGTGGAAAATACTCCTGAGCACTGTGGAACCAAAGGAAGACCTGCCTCTATATACCACATCTAACTTGTAGTAAAGGTGTGAGAAGATGCCCAAGTAGTTGCAGCACAAATATCATCCATAGACAATCTGGCCTGATAGGCTGTAGATATAGATACAGACCGAGTAGAGTGAGCCTTCACCGGAAACGGTAAATCTTTACCCCCTAACGAATAAACAAAGGAAATACAGCTGGAGATTCACCTGGACAGAGTGACTTTGGAAACAGGAGACCCCATTCTGTTTTCCGAAAAGGAAACAAACAATTGATCAGATTTTCTGAGGTTTTTCGCTCTGTGCAGATAAAAACGTAGTTGTCTGTCTACATCCAATTGATGGAATTTTAATTCTGCCTTGTCTGAGAACTGGGGAAAAAACACTGGCAATTCAATGGATTGATTAAGGTTACTGATTGACATCACTTTGGGAAGAAAGGAGGGGTTCGGTCTAAAAGAAACCCTGTCCTTATGAAAAATCAAGTATGGGGGTTTGATTGACAGAGCTTGAATCTCTGAAACGCATCTGGCTGACGTGATGGCTACTAAAAAGACAGTCTTCCAGGTCAAGAATTTTAAATCACAAGTAGCTGCAGGTTCAAAGGGGGATGAAGTAAGAGCCTGTAGAACAAAGTTTAAATCCCAAGGCATGACAGGTTCCGATACCGGAGGACGAAGTAACAGAGTGCCGTTCAGGAAAGCCTTACAGAGTCTATGAGCCATCAGACTAGGCTCATTTGCGACATGAAAGGTAGAAATTGCCACCAATTGGACTTTAATGGTGGCGGCTGCTGAGACCTGATGAAAAAGCATAGACAAGAACTCCAAAACAGATGAAATTGGAGCCGTGTAAGGGTCAATCCTTTGGGTATGAGCCCAAATTGAAAATCTCTTCCATTTGCTGGAATAAATCTTCCTGGTCAAGGGCTTATGAGAGGAAGATAAAATATGAACTACCACCGGCGAGAAATGATGAAGCCTAACTAATGACGGAAGTGGAGTAGCCAGGCTGTTAACCGGAGGGTCCGCAGAGAGGGATAGAGCTGCCCTGACATATGTGTCAGTAAGTCTGGTTGTGGGTCCAGAATCCAAGGTGCGTCCATGAGGTAGGGATAGAGAAAGGGGAACCAAATCTAACGAGGCCAGTGTGGGGCAATCAGAATCATTCTGCTTCCCAAGGATTGCACTTTCTGAATAACCTTTGACAGCAAGGGGACCGGAGGGAAGGCATATAGTAGACCGGAGGGCCAATCGTGGACTAGAGCGTCCCTGGGTAACTCCCCCTGAGGGGGGATCAACGTGAAGTAACTGCTGCATTTGGCATTGAGGGGGCTGTCAAAAAGGTCGCAACAAGGCTGACCCCACCTGCGGAAGATCCGTTCCGCAACTTGACAGTTCAGGGACCACTCGTAAGGCATCAGAATAGCTCTGCTTAGCCTGTCTGCGATCACGTTGGACTTCCCCGGAATGTGCGTTGCCACCAAAAAACGTTGGGAAGACACTGCCCACTGCCACACTCACATGGCCTCTCTGCACAGGGGATATGACTTGGTTCCTCCCTGCTTGTTCAGATACCACACCACTGACATATTGTCCGAGTGGATTACAATAGTCCCGAGAGGAAGAAAGCCTGCAATGCAAGTAGCACAGCTCTCATCTCCAGGACATTGATATGCAGATGCATCTCGTGCTCTTGCCATGTGCCTTGGACTGTCCTGCCTAGATAATGGCCCCCCACCCCATCTGGGAGGCCTCTGTGGTCACCGTGGCAATCGGGGGCGCCGGAACGAAGGGCTTTCCTGTGTCCAGATTGTCAGTGCGAAGCCACCAGCTGAGATCCTGTTTGCACCTGTCCGTAAGTAGAATAGAGTGAGAAAGAGGAAGACTTTGAAGAGACCACTGAGCAAAGAGAAGCCACTGAAGGAGTCTCATATGTAACCTTGCTAGAGGAACTAACATAATCGTCGCAGCCATAGTCCCCAACAGTTGGAGAACCCATCTTGCCTTCGCTCTTCTCAGAGGGAGCAGGGCATGAACTTGTTGTTGTAGGGCTCTGATTCTTTCCTGTGGTAGAAATGCCCGCATGAGGATGGTGTCTAGTTCTGCACCTATAAAAGTGATACGCTGTGAGGGCAACAAGGCAGATTTTTCCCAGTTCAATGTTATGCCCAACTGTTGACACAGATTTATAGTGGCGTCCCTGGTCTGAATTAGTAGATGCCTGGTGGTGGCAGTGAGGAGCCAGTCGTCCAGATATGGAAACACTTGGAATCCTTGACGTCTCAAGTGAGCAATCACCACTGCCATGCATTTGGTGAACACCCCGGGGGCTTTGGTGAGACCAAAGGGCAAGGCTCAAAACTGGTAATTACTGGCTCCCAGCTGGAAGCGTAGGTGACTTCTGGATGCCCTGTCCATTTTGATGTGGTAGTAAGCATCCTTGAGGTCGATGGAGCACATCCATACTTCTTTTCCCAACAATGGGCGAATAGACTGCAATGTGACCATTTGGAACTTGGTCTTTTGTACAAGGTTGTTCAATCGGCTGAGATCTAATATGGGTCTCAGGTCCCCTGTTCTTTTCGGCACCAAAAAGAATCTTGAGTAAGTCCCTAATCCGATCTGGTCTGAGGGGACATGTTGGATGGCTCCTTTTTCTAGTAGCTTTGAAACTTCTGAAGCTGCGTAATCCCTTTGACTGGGTGGAACATCCGGGATTTTTCTGACTGGAGGGGGCTCTGACGAAAAGGGAATGACATAACCTCTGGAAATTATTTGTAAAACCCATTGGTCCTGAGTGATGTCTTGCCAGGCCTCCGGGTATAACGAGATTCGACCCCTGACTGGCTCCGGGAACGCACAGTCGGGCCTCCCATCAGGAGCGACAGTAGGGAGAACCACGAAAGGAATTGCGGTCTCCCGAGTTGCAGGGCCTCCTCTGTCTCTAGGGTGGCGTCTCCCTAAATAACCCCCCCCTCCTCTGCCTCTGGAGGGGGGCTCACCTTGTGCATCAGGAAAAACCTCTGTGAATTCTTGAACCACATTTTTCCACCCCTCTGGGCCTAGGGATAAGGCCTAGAGGGAAGGGAAAAATGGACTCCTACAGCAGACAGTTTTTCCCTCCTGCTCGCACCTGGTGAGGGTGTCTTTCACCTTGGTTCCGAACAAACAGGAACCATCAAAAGGGGCGTCAGTGAATGAAGACTTGAAGGCCTCCGCAAAATGACAAAGGCGCATCCAGGCCTGTCTCCTAAGGGCGACTCCTGAACTTGCTGCCCTACTTGCTCCCTTGGCTGCATATGAAATCAGCCTCATGGAGGAGTTAACAATGGAATTGAGGGTAGATATCTGGGCGTTAACTGTCTGAGTCACCACCTCAGAAAGGTTACCCGTGAGAGTATCTCCAAGCTCCTTGAGGAGATCTCTCTGGAGCCATGTAAAGTGTGATAAATAATTCAGTGACCGTAAGGTAAAGGTCGCTGAAGAGAGGGTACGCTTCCCGTACCGGTCCATGGTCCTAGACTCCTTGTTAGGAGGATGGACGGTGGAAGAAGTCTCGGCTAATTCCTTCTGAGTGGCCGCTGCCACCACCATGGCATCCACAGGGACTCCCTTGGACAGAAACTCCTTACCAATGGGAGCAGACAGAAATTTATTGGGTCTCCTGGAGACTGGTTCCACAGAGTCAGGGTTCTCCCACACCCTTCGACAAATCAAATCCAGGAGCTCGTCAAAGGGTGGAAACACCCAGGAGGTGGACGGCCGAAGGCCTTCAGGAAGACCGACTCCTCCTCGGAGGGGGCTTTGGATGGCCAGTCACCTCTTTGTTTCAAGATCTCTAGGATGTCAGGGAAAGAAACATCCTCAGAGGATTACTTGGGGGATCTCTCCAATTCCTCGAGGTCAGTATCTGATGTGAGAAACTCATCCTGGGAGTCTATGTGCTTCCTCTTGCACGTTTTCTTTCTAGGGGGCTCCTCAGGCAAGCACTCTGAGGGGCCCTCAGAAACTTGGCGACCACTCATGGGGGTACCCTGAGGCCTTGGGGCACTGATGTCTAAAGATAGGTGGTGATCAGAAACCCGCACCGGAGTAGTAGGGGACAGAATGACCGACCTGCATGATGTCGCTGACGATCTGGCCAGCGCACTCCGCATGGCCTCAAAGGCTGGTTCCCCTGAGTCCGAGAAGCGACCAGCCTCCGAAGCCATGACAGGAGTCGGACTTCCCCGTGCCGAAGCACCGAGAGGGAGACTAGGAACTGAGAGATGTCCCGAAGCCTCTCCCTCGGGTCTGACTGAAGAATCCCGAGTCCTGAATCCCGTGGACGGCGCCGATGGGGTCGGAGCTGACGTCGGCACCGATAAGCCAGGAGGGGCCATCGGAACCGACCTGGAGATATCATAGGGAGCCGAGCACTCCGGCTCCGAAGACTGGGATGCGCTCGGAGGAGGAAGTATTGAAGTAGGTTGCAGGATGGGCTCCGGAGCCGACTGGGACAGAGCCGAGAACAATTTTGCTAAAACTGGCGACTGAAGGAGTCTCTGCATCACTCTATCGACGTCCACATCTGATAATGTCCTGGAGGATTTGGAGGACAGGGAGGGAGACCGAGACCTCCTCTCAGGTGATACTTGCCTAATACTAGGCAATCGCTCCGAATAGGTTCCAACATGATTGGAGCCGATGCCGGTTCCATCACCACTGACACTTCCTGCGGCCCCGAGGACTGTGGAGCCGAGGATGTCGAAGCTGATTTAGCTATTTTCTCCGGTGGCTCTGAGGAGACTGAAGGAGCCGGAGACCTCTTTTTTGATTTAGTGGTTTTAGCTTTAGAGCTGGAAGCAGTTTCCAGACCCTCTTCAAATGAGGGTTTCAGAAGTCCCTTCAAAATCAACTTATTCTTTCTTTCCTGAAGGACCCTAGGACTAAATGCATGACAGAAGCTGCATGACTCCTGGAGATGGATTGCTCCCAGACAATATACACAGACAGAATGTCCATCAGTAATGGACATTTTATAGCTACACTTTGAGCATTTCTTAAAGCCCGAGGGCTTGTGCTCCTTAGAATCTTTAGACATTGTAACCAACTACCACCAATCACCAAGACAAAAATTACAGGTACGGAACCAAATGGAAAAACAGTCAGAGACTTACACCACACTTAGGGCGGGAAAAAACTACCACTAACAAAAAACTCTAACGAACGATCCTCTGACACACACAAGAGCGGGGGTAGGAATCTTCTTCTTCTTCTTTCGGCTGCTCCCGTTAGGGGTCGCCACAGCAGATCAACTGTTTCCATTTCTTCCTGTCCTCTGCATCTTGCTCTGTCACACCAACCACCTGAATGTCCTCTCTCACCACATCCATAAACCTTACCTTAGGCCTTCTTCTTTTCCTGTTACCTGGTAGCTTCATCCTTAGCATCTTTTTCCCAATATACTCTGCATCCCTCCTCAGCACATGTCCAAACCAACGTAATCTTGCCTCTCTGGCTTTGTCTCCAAACCTTCCAACCTGGGCTGACCCTCTAATATATTTATTCCTAATCCTGTCCATCCTCGTCACACCCAGTGCAAATCTTAACATCTTCAACTCTGCCACGTCAAGCTCTGACTCCTGCCTTTTTGTCAATGCCACTGTCTCCAACCCATATAACATAGCTGGTCTCACTACCCTCTTGTAGACCTTCCCTTTCACTCTTACTGGTACTCGTCTGTCACAAATCACACCTGACACTCTTCTCCACCCACTCCATCCTGCCTGTACTCTCTTCTTAACCTCTCTTACACACTCACCATTACTCTGAACTGTTGATCCCAAGTACTTAAACTCATTCACTTTCGCCACCTCTACTCCCTGCATCCTCACCATTCCTCTATCCTACCTCTCATTCACACACATATATTCTGTCTTAGTCCTACTGACCTTCATTCCTCTTCTCTCTGGAGCATATCTCCACCTCTCCAGGGTCTCCTCCACCTGTTCCCTACTCTCACTACAGATCACAATGTCATCTGCAAACATCATAGTCCACGGGGACTCCTGTCTGATCTCGTCTGTCAACCTGTCCACCACCATTGCAAATAAGAAAGGGCTCAGAACTGATCCTTGATGTAATCCCACCTCCACCTTAAACGCATCCGTCACTCCCACCGCAGACTTCACCGCTGTCACAATACCCTCGTGCATATCCTGTACCACTTTTACATACTTCTCTGACACTCCCATCTTCCTCATACAATACCACAACTCCTCTCTAGGCAACCTGTCATATGCTTTCTCTAAATCCACAAAGACACAATGCAACACCTTCTGACCTTCTCTGTACTTCTCCATCAACACTCTCAGAGCAAACATCGCATCTGTAGTGCTCTTTCCTGGCATGACACCATACTGCTGATCACTAATCATCACCTCCCTTCTTAACCTAGCTTCCACTACTCTTTCCCATAACTTCATGCTGTGACTGATCAGTTTAATCCCTCTGTAGTTACTACAGCTCTGCACATCACCCTTATTCTTAAAAATTGGTACCAAAACACTTTTTCTCCATTCCTCAGGCATCCTCTCACTTTCCAAGATTTCATTAAACAATCTAGTTAAACACTCCACTGCCATTTCACCTAAACACCTCCATGCTTCCACAGGTATGTCATCTGGACCAACAGCCTTTCTGTTCTTCATCCTCATCATAGCTATCCTTACTTCCTCCTTGCTAATCCACTGCACTTCATGATTCACTATCCGCACATCATCCAACCTTCTCTCCCTCTCATTCTCTTCATTCATCAACCCCTCAAAGTACTCTTTCCATCTGCTCAACACACTCTCCTCGCTTGTGAGTACGTTTCCCTCATTATCCTTTATCACCCTTACCTGCTGCACATCTTTACTAGCTCGGTCCCTCTGTCTAGCCAATCGGTACAGGTCCTTTTCTCCCTCCTTAGTGTCCAACCTTTTATACAACTCTTCATATGCCTTATCCTTAGCCTTCGCCACCTCTCTCTTTGCCATGCACCGCATCTTCTTATACTCTTGTCTACTTTCTTCATCTCTTTGACCATCCCACTTCTTCTTCGCCAACCTCTTTCTCTGTATACTCTCCTGTACTTCTTCATTCCACCACCAGGTCTCCTTGTCCTCCTTCCTCTTTCCAGATGTCACACCAAACACCCTTCTAGCCATCTCTCTTATTAGCTCTGCTGTAGTTACCCAGCTATGTGGTAACTCTTCACTGCCACCCAGTGCCTGTCTTAACTCTTCCCTGAACATCACCTCACAATTACCCTTTCTCAATTTCCACCATTTGATCCTTGGTGCTGCCCTCACACTCATCCTCCTCTTCTTGATCACCAATGTCATCCTACAAACCATCATCCTATGCTGCCTAACTACACTTTCCTCTGCCACCACTTTACAGTCTCAAACCTCCTTCAGATTGGCCCTTCTACATAAGATATAACCTAACCTCTAATTTAAACGGTTTTAGACCAGAAAGTTTGTAACACAGGGAAGCAAGGGGACAGACTAGGTCCTCTAACTGAAATGGGCCTAGCCCGTTGGAACAGCTAGTGGGATACCACAGAAACAATCACACACACACAACTTTTCCACAAAATAATACCAAACGAACAATAGCTATTAAAATAGCTTTTTGTTTGCAATAAATTCTCTCAAGAAGAAAAAAGGGTACTTAGCCACAGCCAAGAGCGAGACCAGGTCCGAGCTACACGAGCGGCAAACGAGATCTGGGGATATAGAGCAGTGCAGCATGGGATACCATCTTAGCCCGGCCAACAGGAAGACTTCAAGCTAGAAAGGTTTTGGCCGAGTCAGAGCCGACATTCGGCTCTGAACCCATGGGTAAGAATGTAGGCGAGATTGGACTACATAACATCAAAGGTTTCATTATTTTTTCACACACACAAACACATGCACACATTTACTTCTATTCACCTAAAAAAATAAGTTCATAGGTAGGTACTAGGCTATTGGCCCTAGGGCCTATATAAGCCTAGCCAAATGGTACCCTGGCTTCTGCCACCCAAGAAAATTATTTTCCTGTGCCCCTGTCAAGCAGAGCCACAGAAGTGATCCCCACGGTGAATTTTCTATCTCTCATCCAATCATCAAGATTTTTCTTGAAGAGTGCTAATGAGGAGCTTTGTTTGATACAGATAGGTAGTTTGTTCCAGAGTATGGGAAGTCTCTGGGACAGGAATATATCCCTCCAAAATGTTCTGTTTATTGTGGTGACAAGGTTTAGGTCCCTAGGTCGTGTAGCTCGAAGGGATTGGGATTTCTTTATGTGGAGCATATCCAACAGCTCTGGGTTTGACATAGCTTTGTATGTTAGGCAGAGATCACCTCTGCGTACGCAATATGTGACAGAGTAAAGCTGGAGTTTTTTGAAATGGTCTGCATAGGGCATCTGTTTGAGGCCGGTAATCCTCTTTGTGAGGTATTTTTGTGGCCTTTCTAGTTGTTGTAGATGTCTTGTGAGGTACATACCAAAAGGGGCGTTGTACTCTATAATGGGTCTAATGAGTGATGAGTAGAGGGGAACAATGACCTCTTTTTTTTCTGGATGAGAAACCTTTTGTGATGAGGTGTGCCATTTCCTGACTACTGTGGCGATGTGATTATCAAAGGAGAGACTACTGTCCACCTGTGTCGCAAGGTCTCTTATCACACTTTCGGTGTTAAGTATACTACCGCCTATGTTGTAGTTCATGGGTACAGAGTTTTTACCAAAGGGGATGACAGTGCACTTTTTGGTGTTGAGCTTGAGGCCATGGCTTTGACACCAGGCATCTGTCTCAGTGAGGCCCTTTTGTAGGATGTCCACATCGTTAGGAGTTGTGATTAGGGCTCCTAGTTTGCTGCCATCTGCGAAGTTTGTTAGCCAAAGTCCTTCTGTGTTAGCCTGTACTTCAGAGAAGTAGATACCAAACAGGAGAGAACCTAGGACTGAACCCTGTGGTACTCCACTTGTCACTGGTCTGAAGTTGGATTTAGAGTCTGCTACTTTCACAGTGTGGGTTCTGTCAGTGAGCCAGTTGGCAACCCATCTTGTGACATAGGGATTTATACCTAGTTTAGTGAGTTTGTCTATAATTCCAGAGTGGGGGATGATGTCGAAAGCCTTGGCGAGATCTAGATTGGCTGTGTGAACCACTTTTAATTAATTAATTATTTTGATTAATTGATTAATAATTAATTGATTAATAATTAATCCACAAAAAAACCCATCTAAGTTTCTATAATCTGAACTGGGGTAGTAAAATTACTTTTGGAAGTGAAAGAAGTGATGCTGATCAAAACTTTTTTTCCTGTCAGTACATTACATTAAAGAAACCAGACAATGTTTATTATGGATCAGTTTCATTTACTTCTGCAATCTGAACAGGCATGTGTACTTGTGTGTCTGTATGAGTATATGTATGTGTATATGTATGCGTACATGTATGTGTGTCTGTGGGCACATGCTTGTGTGTGTGTGTGTGTGTGTGTAAGACAGAGACAGAGATCTCTGATGACACAGCAGCTCTTTCCCACGAGCCCTCTGATTTGTGTTGCTTCAAACACTTCTGTGAAAACTGTTAATATGTAAAACTTGGATATTGAATAACCATGTTTCATAGCAAGGGCATGGCCAAATTAAGACTTAAATGACCAGTCTGAATGTGTTATTAATGACCTGGGTTGTGGTTATGTCGTCTCCTTGCTTTATGTTACTATTAATGAGACTCAGTCCCAATACACTAAGTGAGAATAGGGAATGGCTACCACAACAATGTTTTGTGCATATTATCATACTTGTCCTTTACCTGATTTAAATACATAGGCAAACTTTGTTTGTGTTAACTGATATAGGGTCATGTTACAGAACTTAAGTAATTTAAGATAGGTAAAGGAATATATTTGCAGCTTTGGCAATGTTTTTCCTTGTGTGCACCACTAATATTATTATGTGTGGGTGTGTGTTTGTCAGACTGCATGTTTTTCCGAGATTCTCAACAACAGTAGCAACTGATTTTAGAATTAAGCAGTACTACACTTTATGGTGGAGGAACTATTTTAGATAAAAATAGTGTTACATGTATATTTACATTACTTTAGCAATATAACTGTTCACTTTCTTAGTGTAATAAAGTCCTTCTGCTGGGTGTTACAGGAAAATGGGGAACACTCCTGGGGTAGGAAGGCTTTCCATCTATATCTATGGGCCTCTTAACATTCATGGGCAGTATGGTATTTCCCTTTAACAACCACTCTGTAAGGCATTAGTGCTTGCTTACAATTCTAAATATTATAGTTGCCCTCTAGTTTCTGAGGCATTTTGTACACAGAGTTATGAGATATGCAATGAAAGAGATTACTTCTTATATTTTACCATTATCTACACCTCTGATGTACTTATTTTACTCCACATAAACTGTGAACTGTGACTTATGTCATGACTTTACAATGTATTTTAGAGGAAACAGGAAAAAAATAAGTCCTCTTTGCCAGGCTAACAAATCACTTCATCTTCACACTGCTTGAGCACTTCAGATTGTATTACCATCTTTAATTATTGTTGCTGTACTATGAATATTTATGATAAGTATCAATATTTGATGCAAAACGTAATGAAAAGGTCATTACTGATTCATAAGGCATATTCAGGAATTAACTTATACAAGTGGCAATTTTAACATCCTAAGGGCATTGCCTTGGGGTACTGAGTACCTGATACATATGATATTAGCTCAGCCAGTGCTCCTACATTTAACATTTTTCTCAGCACTGAACATAAAAGTATTTGCCTTAAAAAGTCTCAGGAATACCTTCAAAATGTTTGCAAAACTTTCATGTATTTTGTTTTAAAAGTTAAAGAAAACTGTGCCTCTCCACTGATGAGAAAAACCTGATCTTAAATGCATCAGTGCTTTTCACTGTGAATTACAGGCTTGGGTCGTCTTGTGACAGTTCTAATGGAGTTGAGAGGACATGCGAAAGAAATGCACTGACCTACTTCTGTTCTTGTAATGGAAGTGAACAAAAAAAATGCTGAGCTGACAATTCATCACTAAACACACTCACACACACACACACACACAAACACACACACACACACACACACACACACACACACACACACACACACACACACACACACACACACACACACACATGTGTTGCGTATGCATATGCATATGTACGTAATTAGACTGCATTTCCTTTTCTAGCCAGCTGCATAATTGTATTATCCATGGAATCCATGTGGTCCTGATTTTATTATACTGAACTAGAAGAGTTTGTAGTTAACCAGAATGACCTTCAGAACTGTTAAGATCCCTTTTACCATTCATATCCAGCCTTCTCACTGCCCTAATTATTGTGTTATGCAACACTAGAAGAAATAGGGCAGCTCTAATGTTCTTTTTCCTCAATACTGATGTTTTTCAGTGTCTCCACATCTGACCTTGGGAGTATGTAACGTGATTTCCATTGATTAAAATTGCTTTTGGAAATACTGTAATGTATATTACACCACAGAATGATACAGTTTACACACCTCCATCTTTGTGTTGTTTTTTCTTGCAGTCACAGAGCGCCTAAAACATTGGGTTCCATTTTCAAAGACGGTCCACAAATACTGACCCGACATATACCCACCTAGGCAAGTCCAAAGGGCTAGGAGAACTACAAGCTCCCAGCTAAACTAAAAGGCTAATATCTGCATATTTCCTGTGAGCACACTACCTGTGTCGGCAGTAGGCAAAGTGTATTCTTAGGTATAATCCCATTCATTCCCTACTAGGGAAACTTCTAATTGGGCTAAGGACTCACACTGAACCATTCCTTACAGCTTGTTCTCTCTCTGACACCCCCCACATCATTGCTTTATAAACTAACGACTAGACCTGCCTCTCTACACAAGCTAACATTCATGCAGTCTATACTCAATACTGCTCAAATGCACTTCTAGTGATTTTCCTTATTCTACTTCCATCTTATTCTCCCAACAAACACATTTTTTATGTTAACTTACCTGCACTGCTTTGCCTAGTGTAGCCCCGCTTCATTCGCCCTCGCTAATGCTCGGGCTCACTCCGCTCCCCTACCCTGCCCCCATTCCCCACCCGCCCTCACCACTAGCAGATTTATCTCAACCCCAGGTCACCTGACCCATCTAATACACTCACCACCCAATCAAAACTCATACACCAACAGCCTACCACTATCCCAAACCCAAATCCTACATCACTAGGCAATATCCCCCACCCACCTACTCTAATCTCACACACCTATAACCACTCCTCTAATTCTCTTCCACTCACATTCTGCCTCACGCACACCCCCCTCAAAACAAATACCTCTATTCCTGCATCTAAAAGCACTACCACAATGACCCACAGCACACCCTCCCAATATCACAACACCCCATTACTACTGGTTTCATCATCCATATGCCTCTATATTAGCTCCATCAGTACCTCCTACCACTACCCACTAATCAGGTAAACAAAAAATAGCTGTTGAAGGCACAAACCCCAAATGATGCTCTGTTGTTTAAGAAAGTCTTTATTAAGTGCTTTTCGTCCAGATAGTGCTTGAACTTCATCAGATACATTCTAACTCAAAATTCACTCTTTAAAATGGTTAATGACTGTATCATGTAATCAAACTGTGCAAATTTACTTCCCCTTAAGTTAAAGTGATACACATAATAAAAATGCATTCAAGTACTAAATTTCTTCTAAAAAGTTTGACATTATCAAATTTCTTCATTCCTACTATATATAATACAAGCTATATTTCATCACATATGCTTAACACACATACTACAAGTATAAAATATAAAATATGAAATTTATCTTTCCAGACTTTTAAGTTTAAGAGCACTTAAATTTGAACACATCTCATTTATTCCAGGGTAATGGCATGCATCCAGCCGGAGTTGCCATAATAATTCTAGCTTTTCTAGATTCAATGAGTGTGCCCCCCCCCCCAAATGTCAACTGTCACTTGATCAATACATTGATCAATACATTTAAATTTAAACTGGTGGTTTTCATTTTCTATATTGTGTTTAGCGTTTTAAACATTGCAATAGCAGAATGTGTGGGGGGTGTTAAATGTACTGTTAATATAATACTCACTGTGTAAATTAATTTCCCCCAAATATAACATTTAAATTTAGAGTCCTAATAAGAATTTCAAGTCAAGAAGTACTTTCCCCAAGTCCGCTTTACTGTCCTGTACGAAAGTAAACCCCTTGGCCAGTAAATCAACAAGTTCTTTTTCTATTTCAAACTAAGAGTAGTTGTAAACTTTAAAGTCTTTAGTACTATTCAAAAGTGCTTTACAGTAAATTACCTAAGGGGGATTAGTTCCTACATGCATTACCTCCTCCTCTGGTTTGTTTTCTGTTTGGGTTTCCCCTGTTGCTGATACGGACCTCTGGGTTGTGGTTCCTCCCTCTGTTCTGAAAATTCGAAAAAACCATTACCAACATAGCAGCCCAGTTACTTCTAGGAGATGATATTCACCCCAACCTCGGCCCAGCAACTACATACAATAACACATGCAACTCCCACCTCCCATTCAGACATAAACCCTCCGACTTACTAATACTCAACTTGAACAGTCGTAGTATCATGAACAAAATAGAAGAACTGCATGCCACTATCTCTCTATATAAGCCTGACATAATACTCATTACTGAGACATGGCTTAAGCCCCATATTAAGGATAACTCCATAACCCCACCCGGATATAACATTCAAAGGGTAGACAGACTACAAAAAAGAGGTGGAGGTATTGCCCTACTTTACAAAACTAACTTAAAACTCCAGTTTCTACAAAAAGAATCCCCTAATTTCAATAACTCTGAAACTATAACCGCTAACCTCCTCTTAAACCAGTACAAGCACCTAAACCCAAGCATATTAAGGATAACTCCATAACCCCACCCGGATATAACATTCAAAGGGTAGACAGACTACACAAAAGAGGTGGAGGTATTGCCCTACTTTACAAAACTAACTTAAAACTCCAGCTTCTACAAAAAGAATCCCCTAATTTCAATAACTCTGAAACTATAACCGCTAAACTCCTCTTAAACCAGCACAAGCACCTAAACTTACTTGGGATCTATATACCCCCAGGAGACAACCTAATCACTCTAGAGGCAATACTTTACTGGGCCTCCAATTCCCTTCCCCAAGAAACTATAGTCTATTCACTCTCAAGCACCCACCAACCATATTAACCTATATAACTTCTCCCAACTCATTCACTCACCACATGTATTGACAACACCACAAAGAGGGAGTCCATCTTGGACTGGATCTTCCCTAACCAGGCCAACACTGCCCATCAATGTCGAACACTGCCCATCCTCTCAGTGACCACAACCCCACTTTTACTCTTACACAAACTGAAATCTACTAACTCCCCCACCCTGTTACAAACCCGCTCCCACAAAAGTTTACCCACAGATCCATTTCTGGTAGCTTTAAAATCCTGCAAATGGGCCTCCATCAAAACCCTCCCTCTGGACAAGGCAGCAGAATACTTTAACTCCAACTTCTTAAATATCCTCAACATACTTGGCCCAAACAGAACAATTAGGATACACAGGAACTATTCCCCTGGCTACAGAAAACAACAAGGGCCTTACTTAAGGACAGGAATAAAGCTTGGAAAACCTGGCATCAACACAAAACACCCACAGCTAGGCAAGCCTTACTTGAACTAAGAAACAACTAAGAAACAAGGCAAAAAACAATTAAGATTGACAAACAAAATCACTACATCTCCTTACAAAGGAAACACAGTAACAACCCACAGAAATTCTGGGCTGCAGTGAACAACATCCTCCAACCCGGAACCCCCCCCCCCCACCAACCATAGAAGGCACGAACTTCGATATAGCCATCAGCTTCAATAACTACTTTATCCCCTCCATACAAAAGCTCATAAATGATACAAATCCCACCACCCACCCCCAACCCTCCAAAGCCCAAGAAAATTCCACCTTCTTCTCACTCAAACCAGTACCACTATCCACCATCCAAAAACTCTTATCAACGCTCAAACCAACCACCCTCACTGCTAACAATCTCCCTGCCAAATACCTTCAACTTGCATCCAGGTCCATAGCCTACCCCATTTCTGTGCTGATAAATAGATTTATCATTCCCCTTCACAAGGTTGGCCCCACTACTGACCTCTCCAAATACCGACCCATTGCCATCCTGTCACCCCTAACAAAGATTCTAGAAAAGTGCATACACCACAAACTCTTCACCCACCTTCTCTCTAGCAACCTACTCTCCAATACTCAACACGGATTCTGCCCATCCCATAGCACCACCACTGCCCTAATAAAATTCACCAACACCATAAACTCATACAAGAACCAATGCAAATTAGTCTTTGCCACCTTTCTGGACTTATCAAAAGCATTTGATACAGTCTCCCACAATAAACTCTTAACCTGTCTCTCTGAACTCAGCCTCGACAACCTCACCCTACACTGGTTCACTAGTCACCTAAACAACCGCCTTCAGTCTGTCAAATGGCTTGACTCACTATCCCCGCCACTCCCTGTCACACTCAGCGTACACCAGGGTTCGATTCTCATCCCCTTCCTCTTTAACATATTCACAAACCAACTCCACCTAGCTACCTCAAAAGCCGACATAGTCCAATACGCTGATGATACAACTCTGATCTGCTCTGCATCCAATATACAATTATTCCAACAAAAAGCCCAAGAATCCTTCACAGAGATAGAAACTTGGTTAAATAAATCCCAACTGATATTAAACCCCCAAAAAACACAACTTATGCTGTTCCACCCAATAAAGACTAAGGACCTAACCTTCTCCATATTCACGACCAACAAGACCATCATCACTCCAGTCCCAGAGGCCAAACTACTTGGTCTTACAATAGACCAACAACTAAAATACAATAAACATATATCCCTAACTAAAAAAGTAAAATGATAAAATGAAGCCTGGCTTCTAGCATAAAACAAATATTTTAATAAAATAACATAACATAAGTGCTTTCACAGTTCTTGCTGCTTCTTCAGATGTATTAACAACACTAAATAGATTGCACCAATTTATAAATCCTACATTTAGTCACATGTTCAATTAGGTTAATTAAAAACATTTAGAACTTTTACAGTGACAACATACATAAAGACATCTCAACCACAATGCATATACAGGGAATATTATGCACATATTATACAAGTAAAACTTAAATGTAAACATACCTGTTTGAACAGTGAACATGCTTTTAATAAAGGTTTAATGGGGACTTTATCACCAAATCCTGAGCCATAATCCACTCTTAATCTAACTATCCGTGTGCTCTCTAAACACTTAGTGGCATTCCTAACACCCCCTAACCTCTGATTAACTTCTAGTTTACCTATAACCTGAAACTTAAAACTATGTATAGTAGAAGTTTCTCTCACATGTTTAGATAGCGCACTATTTTTAGTCATTTTTAATATGGCGTTGATGCTCTCTAATATGGTGCCTCAATAATCTACCCATTTTACATACATAAAATGTTGCCACCTCCTGAATTAAGTGAGCTTAGGGATTGTGCAATAAAGTCAACTCCTTTTTTTTATTAACAAAGGAGATACAGTTGGAGAGACACCTGTACAAAGTCACTTTAGAAACTCCTTCAGCCAACTTGACCTTTGAAAACGAAAGAAAAAATTGGTCTGTCTTTGTAATGCCTTTGGTGCGATGCAAATAAAATCTGAGTTGCATATAAACATCCATCAAATTTAAAGCATATTCCCCTTTGTCAAAAAAAAATGGAAAGAAAACTGGAAGGTTAATTGTCTGGTTAAGAATGTTTTTCTAAACCACTTTACAAAGAAAATGAGGACTGCTGCACAAAGATAGCCTATCTTTATTAAAAAAAACAGGTACAGAGGTCTGCAGGATAATGCTGATATCTCAGAGAACCTCCTAGCTGAGGTAACTGCTACTGCAAAAATGGTTTTCCAAGTAAGGAACTTCAGTTTCGCTGAAGATGCTAGTTCAAAGGGGGCCTAGTTAAGGCTGGAAGCATAACAGTAATGTTCCATGGTGGAATTGGATCCCTGAATGGAGGTCAGAGAAGGAATGTTCCCTTTAAAAAAAGCACTGGAGATCTTCAAGGTAGTAATGGAAGTTTGGTTTTGTTCTATATGAAAGCTGAATATGGCAGCTAAGAAACTAGCATCCTTCTGAAACAAGCTTGCTAAGAAATCTAATATGGATGGTAATAGAGCTGAGAAAGGATCCAAATCTTTAGAAGAAACTCATATAGCAAATATTTTCCATTTGCTAAGGTAAACCTTCCTAGTCTTAGGTTTTTGTGAAGATGACAGAATATGTATAACTAGAGTAGATAGCCTGGCTTTAGAACTGGAGGAACCATGCAGTCAATTTCAGGGTCTTTATGTCTCTGTGAGGGTGACCAGACGGGTGTAGCAAGAGGGCTGAACGTAGATTGGGAACCCAGGGAGGGTGTTTCAGATAAAGGCAGAGGAAGGGAAACCAAACTTGCTGAGACCAAAAGGGTGCAATAAGAATTAGCGTTAGCTTGCAGTTCCTGGCTTTCTGAAGAAACTTAGTTATCAGGGGAAAAGGAAGAAAGATGTATATGAGACCCAGGGGCCAAATGTCAACTAGAGCACCCCTCAATGACCATCCCTCTGGGATAATCAGGACAAACTAACTGCTCTATTTGTTGTTTAGGTGAGAGACAAAAAGATCACAGCAAGGCTTGCCCCAGTGACTGAAAAATCATCAAATTGCCAGTGAATGATTGAGGGACCACTCATGAGACAGAAGAGTAGACCTGCTCAGCTTGTCTGCTGGAACACTGGAAGTCTCCAGAATATGCATTGTCACCAGAAAGCATTGGGAAAACATCGCCCAGTGCCATGTCCTCATAACATCCCAGCACAATGGGTATGAACAGATTACCCCATTGTTCGTTAATATACCAGACCACTGCCGTGTTGTCCATTTGGGTGGCTATAACACCCTTGCAGTACTGAAAAGTCTGCAACACTAGGAGGACTGCCCTCATCTCCAAAATGCTGATGTGAAGTCTGGCTTCTGTCGTAGACCATGTGCTTTGAATCATCTTCCCTTTGTAATGCCCCCCCACCCCAGAAGGAAGACATTCATAGTCACAATGGAAATCCGGGGTGGTAGGATGAAAGGTCAACCCCATATAACTGTAGGGGAGGTCAATTACCAATGAATATTGTTCCTGCAAACTGATGTGAGATGACCTTTGGAGATTAAGGGGTCAGTACAACATTTACCACTGCACAGATACTGTCCACTGTAGAATTCTCATGTGGGAGAAACGATGTGCTCTCTTCCAAGAGCTCATTTTTGGTAGCTGTTGTAACCATGTAACATCAACCAGGAGACCCTTGCTCCAATGGGAATTGTTCTTAGGGGCAACCGATACTTACAGGGGAGGAAATGTGGGGGAACAATTCTCCCAAAACAACTACTTAAAAAAAAGGGTAACAATCAACAAGCCAAATCAGGAAAATATAAAAATTCAGAAAAAGACACTTATCTGGAACTATGCTCAGAGCCCTTGAACATACATTTTGATGGATCAAGCGGCAAACAGGATCTGAGGTAATCTATGGGCTAAAGGGAACTCTGGGTAGGGGAGAAGACAGCGCCATGGATCCAGGCTCCTGAAAAACAGCAGAGGTTGTATCTAGTCAGATCTGATATCCCATCTGTTGAGCAGAAAAGTCAAAACTGGATCCATCTGATCAACCCAATACGCAGACTTCATAAATAAAATAAATAAATTTGTTAGCTAACAATAATCTTACGTCAGTTATTGACCTCTAAAATATGCTTGCTAAATAATGTTTGCTTTGAAATACTTTGTAAATAATGTTTGCTGAATATTTTTCTTTTGAATAGTCAGATTGTATTTCTAGCCTTGTTCTGGAGTTTTTCTTTCTGGGCATCCTCTGAATATGGGCATTTCAGTTCCCAGACTGACTTTCCCAGTAAACAAAAGCAAATAAATACATTTATTGCCTCTTGGAAAAGATGGCTGCCCTGGTTAAAGGAATTGTATCTTAATAATAGCAACCACTTACAAAATATTTAGCTATTCTCATCACTCACAACACAGTCAAGGAAATTCACAATAAAAATACAAAGTAACTCCATAATCTGAAAACTACTGCTTTGTAAGCTAATCACTTGGAAATTACTCCTTTCTGACTTCTTGGATCACATGACAGCATGCTTCAGTAAAGTGAATGGAACTAGGAAACAGCATGCTGCTTAATGTGGTACACGGGTACCTTACTAAGTACTTTTAGCAGGCTGAAATGGGTATCTCAGTCAGGCTGTTATGCCCATCTCTCAGTAGTTAGTTGTCAGTATGTTGAATCCCAGCCTTGTTCACTTACGTGGAGCACACTCTTGTATAATTCTAGGTGAACAGTAGGACCATGTTGAAAACTAGAGCAGATCCTCAAAAAATGTCCGCAAAAGGGTCTGTTTCAAGCTAGAGATAAAAACTATGCAGTTCCAAATTTCTACAATGATTTACCTTTACAGACTTTCACCTGATAAGGGTAATTTTCAGTACAGGTAAATGATAATTAGAAGTTATGTACTCACCATAACGTTCCATCTGAGTAGGTGTATTCATTTGTCTGCAACCTGTGGGTTATGGATCCGATATCGGATCCGAACCGGCATGGTTTTCCAGCTATGGATCCAAGCTCTCAGCTCCTCCCCTCACCCATAATGCCCTGCTCTACCCTCATGACCTCAGATCGAGTTTGCCAAAGCAACAACACCCTGAAAAGGGTAACATAGAATATGCAGGAAACTGAAAGGCCAGGGGGATAGGAGGGCGGGATGGTTGCAGACAAATGAATACACCTACTCAGATGGAACGTTATGGTGAGTACATAACTTCTAAATCTGAAGTAGGATATTCATTTGTCTGCAACCTGTGGGACAGAGTCCCCAGCTACCTGAATCTTGGGCGGCCATCATGGAAGGATATTCCGGAGCACCGCGGAGCCAAAGGATGCTCTAACCCTAGATGCAAGATCCAACTTATAGTGGGAAATAAAAGTATGAGATGAAGCCCACGTGGCTGCTGCACAAATATCATCTAGAGGAATCCTAGCCTTGAAGGCTGCCGAGGTAGATACTGACCGGGTTGAATGGGCATGAACACCCTCCGGTGGCCTTCCTGAAGCTTGATAAGCCAATAAGATGCACTGTGAAATCCAGCGGGACAGAGAAACTTTAGAAATTGGCTTGCCCAAATTAAATTTTGCAAAGGAAATAAACAACTGGTCGGATTGCCTATGACCAGCCGTCCTGTTTAGATAAAATCTAAGTTGCCTGTGAACATCTAATGAGTGAAGCTTATATTCACCTTTGTTTTCATATTTAGGGAAGAAAACAGGGAGGTTAATGGATTGATTGATGTTTGCTTCAGAAGCGACTTTAGGAAGAAAGGACGGGTTGGTCCTGAGGTAGACACGGTCCGGATGAAATACCAAGTAAGGAGGTTTAGCTGATAATGCTTGAAGCTCAGAAACTCTCTTGGCCGATGTAATGGCTACCAAAAGGCTGTCTTGTAGGACAAGAACTTGAGATCCACCGTGGCCGCTGGCTCGAAGGGGCGGTCAAGGCCTGTAGAACCAGAGAGAGGTCCCAAGGAGGAACTGCTTGTTTTACAGGTGGCCTGAGAAGAAAAGTACCTTTAAGAAAAATTTTACACAATTTGGCTGACATAAGAGGATTAGAGTCATGGCCAATGTGATAATGAGAAACTGCCGCCAGTTGTACTTTGACTGTGGAACTGCTGGCACCATCGTTAAAAAGAGTGGTTAGAAAGTCAAGCACTAATGGAAGAGGAACCGTGAAGGGATTCAGGCCTTGCCGCTCCGCCCACAAAGAAAACCGTTTCCACTTGCTGCGTAGACCTTTCTAGTGGACGGTTTATGAGCTGCCACCAGAATTGCCTTAACAGGTGACGAAATACCGGAGTCCTGATCAAGAGTGGAACTGGAGCAGCCAAGCGGTCAGCTTCAGGTTGTCCAGATTCGAGGAGGTATGCAGGATGGATGGGATATCAGATCCGAATGGGATCTAGAATCCAAGGAGGATTCACCGAGTGAGACCTTAGGAAGGGGAACCAGATCTGTCGAGGCCAAAACGGAGCAATGAGAATCATTCTGCAACCCACCCGAGAGGCTTTCTGAAGAACTTGGAGCATCAGAGGCAAGGGTGGATAAGCATACAGAAGACCGGGTGGCCAAGCATGCACCAGAGCGTCTCTTGGGGAACCTCCGGGAGGAGGTATCAGAGCAAAAAAACTGTCGCACTTGGTGTTTGAGGGAGAGGCAAAAAGATCGCATGAAGGAGTTCCCCACCGTGCGAATATGCGTTCCGCTACTCGACAATTGAGAGACCACTCGTAAGGGGTCAGAATGGTGCGACTGAGCTTGTCCGCTAGGATGCTGGACCGACCCGGAATGTGCGTTGCTATTAGAAAGCGGTTGGTGGAGATTGCCCATTCCCAAACTCTCATGGCTTCTCGACAAAGAGGGTAAGACCTTGTTCCCCCTTGCTTGTTGATGTACCAGACCACAGACATGTTGTCCGATTGAATCGCAATTGTTCCCAAGGGAAGAAAGTCCTGAAGTGCTAGCAACGCTAAGAGCACTGCTCTCATCTCTAGAACGTTGATATGCAGTAAGGTCTCTGAATCGTCCCACGTGCCTTGGACGGTCCGGCCCGCAAAGTGCCCCCCCCACCCGAGGCGGGAGGCATCCGTGGTCACCGTGGCGAGAGGGGGAGAAGCACAAAAGGCGGCCCCTGTGGAGATCCGGGAGTGAAGCCACCACAAGAGGGACCGCTTGCAAGCCTTGCTGATCGCAATGGGGAGAGCAAGGTATGACCACTGTACTAAGAGCGTCCACTGTAGAATGCGCATATTGAGCCTGGCAAGAGGAAGAAGTGCTATAGCAGATGCCATGGACCCTAGAGCCCTCAGGACCAACTCCGCCGGAACAGAACTTGAGTGGAGAATGGCCCGCACCTGGAGCTGCAGATTTTGAACTCTGTCCGCAGTGAGGAAGGCTCGTAAACTCCTTGTGTCTAGCCTGGCCCCTATAAAATCTAAGAGCTGTGTGGGCGCCAGGTTGGATTTCTTTGTATTTATTGTAATGCCCAGAAAAGGAGCAAGATGGAGAAAGGAGTCTCGCGCCAATAAAAGTAGATGCCTTGTTGGGGCGGTAAGAAGCCAGTCGTCCAGGTAGGGAAAGACCTGCACCCCCTGAAGCCTCAGGTGGGCCGCTACCACTGCTAATACTTTGGTGAACACCCTGGGGCTGTGGTGAGACCAAAGGGAAGGACCCGAACTGGTACTGACTGGCTCCCAGCCGGAAGCGGAGGAACCTCCTGGAGCGCCTGTCCATCAGGATGTGGTAGTACGCGTCCTTGAGGTCTATCGAGCACATCCAGTGATTTTCTCCCAGAAGGGGGAGAATGGATTGCAGAGTGACCATCCGGAATTTTTCTTTGGGGACTGCCAGATTCAAGAGAGAGAGGTCTAGGATTGGTCTTAGTTCCCCCGTCTTCTTTGGCACTAAAAAGAACCTGGAGTAGAACCCTGATCCGATCTGGTCTGGGGGGATGGGCTGGATGGCTCTTTTCTTTAGCAGATGGCCAATTTCTGCCAAAGCGGCCTCCCGTTGACCGGGTGGGACGTCTGGGAGGGACTTCAACTTTGGAAGGTGAAGGAAAGGGATGCGATATCCTCTGGATATGATTTGGAGAACCCAGCGGTCCGATGTTATGGACTCCCATGCCGCTAGGTGCCCCGAAAAACGTCCCCCGACTGCCTCCAGAGTGGAGCAGTCGGGCAACCCCTCAGGGTTGCTGCACGGGCCGTTCAGAGAAAGGTTCCCTGGACCCGAAGTTTCTGGGAGCCCCTCTGCCTCTAGGGCGGCGTCCTCCCTGTCCTCCTCTGCCATGGAAGGAATGGTTGTCCGGAGCAGGCTGGGACTGCTGCGACTTCCGGAACCACATCTTCTTCTGACCCTTTTGGTTCCTAGAGTAGGGCCTCTGGGGTGCAGAGAAGCGGATTCCGACGGCAGACAGCGTCTTCCCGTCCTTCTCGCTCTGGGTCAACGTTTCGCGAACGGTTTTGCCAAAGAGAGCAGAACCATCAAAGGGGGCGTTCGCAAATGACGCTTTGAAGGGCTCAGAAAAATCGCAGTGACGGAGCCAGGCCTGACGTCTAGTGACTAGGCCTGCCCCCGCAGCTCTAGCGGCACCTTCCGTAGCGTGGGAGAGTAGCCGCATAGAGGTATTAGTAACTGACCTAAGAGTGGCCATACGGGTGGAGTGCAGAACCCTGTCCTCCTCCGAAATGGACTCTGGGGGAGATGCAGCATATTCTTTAATGAGATCTCGCTGCATCCTAATGACATGTGCCAAGTAGTTCAGCGCCCTTACCGAGAAGGTCGCTGAACTAAACATCCGCTTCCCCAAGCGGTCCATCATCCGAGACTCCTTGCTCGGGGGATGGACTGAGGGACTCTCCTGAGCCAGTTCCCTCTTGGTGGCCGCCGCCGTCAACATGGCATCTACCGGAGGCCCCTTAATCCAATGGGCACGGTCGGACGGTGGGCTAAGGATCCTATCGGGCCTCTTAGGAATTGGCTCCACGGTGTCCGGTTCCTTCCACGCCCTGGTGGTAATGAGGTCCACCAGGGGGTCGGCAGGAGGGGACACCCAAGAGGTAGACGGGCCCACTTCAAATGCCTCCAAGAACATGGACTCGTCCGAGGAAGACTTGGGGGCAGACCACCCCCCCCTTATACGGAGCATTTCCATGATGTCTCCAAATGAGACATCCTCGGGGGGTGACCGTGGGGAGCCTTCCCCTTCCTCCAAGTCCGTGTCTTCTGTGAGAGACTCGGGGGAGTCAATGTGCCTCCTTTTGCACGTATGCTTGCGAGGGACATCCTCTGGGGGGCTGTCAGAGGACTCCTCGCAAGCAGCAACTTGTTCCAATGGAGCAACTTGGGGCACAGAAGCGGGCTGTCCCAGGGGCCGGATGGTGGAAGCCTGGCCCAGTGCAGAGGGAGAGCGGGACGGAGCCGGAACAAGTGCCGGGGGTCCGGAGACCCTCAACAGGGCCCTCTCCACTACATCAAACGCCGAAGGGGAGCCGACCTCGACCAAAGGATCCGACAATCGGCTCCCCCTCGGATCCGAAGAGTGGATCGGAGCCGGCGCCGAAGCGCTCGGATCCGAAGGGACAGTGCGCTCCGACACAGACGGCGCCGAAGGAGCACTGATCCCCCCAGATCCGAGGCTCGGATCCAGGCTCCGAGAGGTCGGATCCGATGCACTCGAGGGCAGGGTCGGATCCGAAGTACCAAGTACTATCGGCGCCGACCCACCCCCGGCTCCGAAGCTGCTTGGCTCCAGCTGCTCCGAACCCGGATAGCGGGTCGGAGAAGGAGCAATAGGTTTGAAAAAGGGTGTTGAGCTCCCCCCCAGAGGGGGGGGAGGCAAGAGCACTCCCATCTGCATCTGGGCCTGGATGAATCTTCTCATCATCCGGTCCAGATCAGCATCCGAAAGGCTATACGTAGATCTCGACGAGGCTACCGAGGTAGGCCTGGAGTGCCTCCTCGATAGCCTCGACGGAGATCGGGTCTCCTCCTCCTCAGGTCCCGGTGAAAAGCACACTGGGGACCGGAGCCGAGAAGGAGGAGACCGAGCCGACAACGGAGCCGGGGGAGAAGCCCGCTTGGCTGGCGGGGCCGAAACAGAGGTCTCGGCCCGCCGTGGTGCTTCTCCCTCCTGTCCTTTCCTAGCATCCCTCTCCTCCGAACCAGAAACGGGAGGTTGAGTCCCAGGAGGAGGAGGGGTGCCACGGAGGAAGAACCGAAGGCAGTTACTCCCGAAGGAGCGGAGGTCGGAGCCGAGTCCGCGGTAAAGGCCCGCCAAGACAAGCTTGGACCTCCGCTCCTTCAGTGCCCTGGGGTTGAACCCTGCACAAATGGAGCATCCAGATGTGAGGTGTTCAACCCCCAGGCATCTAACACACCGAGTGTGGCCATCAGCTGGGGAAAGCTTATGGCCACACTCGAGTATTTAGAAAATATAGATTTGGGCTGTTCAGCCATCCCAATCTATAAACAAGTTACTAAACTAAAGTAACTAAACAATATACACACACAGGCCCAACACACACACACTACGCCAACAGCGAGGGGAGGGAAAAAAATTCTTAGATTAACTCTAAAGTAAAATATCAAAGGGGGAAACCTACACTTTCACACAAAAAATGAATAAAAAACTTCAAATTCTATATTAACAGTTAGTAAAACTAGCACTTAGCTGAGAGCTATAGAAACCAATCCAGTCACCATGCGCGGCAAACGAGATCTGAGGTCATGAGGGTAGAGCAGGGCATTATGGGTGAGGGGAGGAGCTGAGAGCTTGGATCCATAGCTGGAAAACCATGCCGGTTCGGATCCGATATCGGATCCATAACCCACAGGTTGCAGACAAATGAATATCCTACTTCAGATCTTCTGTTATGGCTGCATTATGACTTTAACCAGCAGCCTATGAAGTTCATGACAAGGATCACTGCTGCAGGAATCCATAATCCATAATTAAATAGAGATTAAGTCAAAGATATACTTATGTCCTGTGTTCACATGTTTGGGATGTTCAGTTGCTGAAAGATCTGGTGGGAAAAAACACCACCTGCCACCAGCTTTATTTTCAACCATTACTGAATTCCTGAAGTAATTATCATATAGTTTCATAGTAACTATAGTGTCAGTGGCCCAACAGGTGGCACAATTGCCCCTAGTGCTGGAAGATCAGAAGAATATTGGCTCTATTCCCACCTCTGGTTACTGGATACATTTTCCATTAATGGCACTGCAGAGTAGCATGGGGGAGGGGGGGTCTGCTGCAGTCCTGTGTGTGCCATTCTTTGGATGAGATGTTAAACCAAGGTCCCACCTGCCTGAGTTAGTAGTAGCTCAGATGGATGTAAATGATGCCACGGCACTTTTTGTGAAGAGTAGTTGCTTTTTATTTACATACATCACTCAATATTCTATATATAAGCCGCGGTGGTGCAGCGGTAGCGTTGTCGCCTCACAGCAAAAGGTTCTCCCGTTCGATTCTCAGCTGGTGCACCTTCTGTGTGGAGTCTGCATGTTCTCCCCGTGGTCGAGTAGCGTTCGAAAGATATGCGTGAATGGGTGTGCCTTCGTTGAAGTTTGGGCATCGAGCTGGCACCTCGGCACTGTAAAAATCTACTGCCAATCATTAGTGGACCGGAGTTCCGCTGTGGCGACCCCTAACCAGGAAAAGCCGAAAGAAAAACCACAACTCAATTTTCTATATACACTTTTTTACTTTACAGAACTTAAAATGCAACAAAATAACTTTCAGATACAGAATATGCACATTCACATTCTAAATTTCAGCCCCCACCATTTGATCCACAACCATTTCTTTATTATTCTCATAATAATTTCATGCTTTACCATTAAAATTTCACCGTGCAATTGCACGGCTGTGAAGTATTCGAACAACAGATGTTCGAATACTTCATATTTCGGAAGGTTACGTGAGCAAACGGTATAATTGCGAATGGATTGTGCATTCGCAATTATAAAGTTCGCTCATATAAAGGGATCGCGGTACAGTGTGGTTAGGGAAATACATCCCTTTCCTCACTACAGTGCGATCTCGGAGTTGTAATATTAAGTTAGGGGGGGTGTGGGGGGTGCAGGGGGGCTTGCTCCCCTGCATAAATGGGATTTTAGGCTAGCTAGTTAGGGAGTTAAGGGAAGGGTGGGATTGCTGTTAAGTGTCAAAAATGTCGTGAGCGACATTTTTGACATTAACAGCTGTTTTCCGACATTAGGAACGTTCGGTATTGTGTACTTTTGGCGAAACACTTCGCTAATAAGTACACTTTTTTTCGAAATTATGATAGTAAACCTAATTTCACAATCCCACATTTTATTATACAGTAATTCTTTACATCTACTATTCCAAATTATTCATGTAAGAGTACAGGAATATCTTTGGTGGTCTGGCCATATTTGCTCTAGTTGGTATAAATACCACCTTGTGTCTCCCCTGAAAGGATGTCACTAGCTTAATGAGACTAACCTAGTCAACAAAGGATAAATAAATAACCTGTAACATTGAGTAAACTCATGCAGCTGTACTCAACAGTGCCTCAGCAGTACTGCTTCATTGTGCATGGAGTGCATTGATTACTCTACAAAATCAGGGAAAAGTTAAACTTGTTAAGCAGTCTTCAAGTGCAAGACCTCATCTTAACAAGGCTCAGGGGTACTTAACAGAAGTTTGATAAGTACATCTAAGCACCATTAACATGGGGTTTCACTCTAGGGACTGACACAGGAGACAGTGGCATACAAAAAGCAGCAGCAGAAGGTAAAACAACTTTTAAAAAGCTGTTAGAACTTTATTCTGCTACACTTATAAGCACAAAGAGAGGAAAATGAAATGACAAACAGCTTTTAAAGCAATTAATTCTACAGAGAAGTACTTTGTTTCTGCTGCTTGTCTGTTTTCCAGCACTAAAGTGTTTTTTTTTTGTAACTGGTAGTCATACCTCTCAACTTTTCATAAATTTGCAATGTCCAGATTTTTGCCTCATATTTTTGATCCGTTCTTCATAAAGGCTGTGGTTTTCTGACATATCATTGAGGACTGAAGTCATTAAATAAATGACCGACATATGAGTTTCTGGCTTTATATCCTTTATTCTAGCAACCTTTTATAGGTTCATAGGTTGGTACTAGGCTATCAGCCCTAGGGCCTATACAAGCCTAACCATAACAATTCCCTGGCTATTTCTTCCCACACTATTTACTTCCCTGGACTCCTGTCTAGCAGGGTGACTGACGTGATCCCCGGGGTGAATTTCCTTTCTCCCATCCAATCATCAAGGTTCCTTTTGAAGAGGGCCAAAGAGGCACTCTGCTTAACATGTATGGGCAATCTATTCCAGAGTCTGGGGAGTCTCTGGGTCAGGAACCTATCCCTCCAGCATGTTTTGTTTATTGTGATGACAAGGTTTAGATCCCTGGAGCGTGTGGCTCTGAGGAATTGGGATTTCTTTAAGTGTAACATGTCCAACAGCTCTGGGTTTGACATGGCCTTGTATGTTAAGCAGAGATCGCCTCTGAGTAGACGATATGCGACAGAGTATAGCTGGAGTTTTTTAAGGCGGTCAGCGTAGGGCATCTGCTTTAGGCCTGTGATTCTATTAGTGAGGTATTTCTGCGGCCTTTCCAGTTGTTGCAGATGTCTTGAGAGGTACATATCAAATGGGGCGTTGTATTCTATAATGGGTCTAATGAGGGATGAGTACAGTGGGACAATTACCTCCTTTTTTCTGGATGAAAAGCCCCTTAGTGATGAGGTGTGCCACATAGAAGGATTTCCTGACTGTTGTGGCGATGTGGTTATCGAAGGTGAGACCACTGTCCACCTGTGTCCCTAAATCTCTTATCACACTTTTGGTGTTTAGTGTACTGCCACCTATATGGTAATTCACGGATACAGGCCTTAATAGAGTAGCACCTTTTAAAAAGGCCCTACGTAGTTTGTGGGACATGACGTTAGGACCCATAAGACCAACATGAAAATTGAAAATAGCAGCCAGTTGAACTCGAATCACAGCAGTCGCTGCTCCTCTCTCAAAGGTTTCAGCCAGGAAGTCCAACATTTTTGAAATTGGTGCTGTAAAGGGATCAATGTCATTTTGTTCTGCCCAGAAAGAGAACCTCTTCCATTTACTAGAGTAAAGTTTTCTAGTAGTTCGTTTGTGAGACGAGACTAAAATATATTGAACCATAGGTGAGATATCCACAAGCATGGCTAGGACTGGAAGTGGAGAAACCAAGCTGTCAGCTTGAAAGTTTGAATGGAGGAATGAAGAGCATCTGACTGATGTGTCAGGAGGTCTGGTAGCAGGTCCAAAATCCAAGGCTCCTCTTGCAAGCAATGCCAAAGGAACGGGAACCAGATCTGACAAGGCCAGTAAGGGGCAATGAGAATCAGCTTGTGACTCAACAACTTTGCTTTCTGAAGAACTTTTGGAATTCGAGGAAAGGCATAAAGAATCCTGGGGGGGCAGTCGTGGATAAGTGCATCTCTGGGTGACTGTCCCGGTGGGGGAACTAGGGCAAAGTAGCTGCTGCATTTGTTGTTTAGGTGCAAGGCAAAAAGATAGCAGCATGAGTGGCCCCATCTACAGAAGATCATATCCGCCACATCTTGTTTCAGAGACCACTCATGGGGTATAAGAATTGCCCTGCTGTACTTGTCCGCTATGACGTTGGACTTCCCTGGGATGTGTGCTGCAACCAGAAAACGCTGAGAGGAAATCGCCCATTGCCACACTCAAAGGGCGTCCTGACTCAAAGGGCCTCCCGACACAAGGGTTCCTTTGGTTCCGCCCTGTTTGTTGATGTACCACACTACTGACATGTTGTCCATCTGAATTGCTATATTACCCAGAGGAAGAGAGAGTCTTGAAGTGCTTGCAACCCTAATAACACCGTTCTCATCTCCAGGACATTGATGTGCAAATGTTACTCTTGAGGTTGCCAAGTTCCTTGGACTGTCTGTCCCAGATAATGCCCCCCCCACCCTATCTGGGAAGTGCCCGTGGTCACTGTGGCTACCGGATGAGGGGCTACAAAGGGTCTGCCTAAAGTGACTAGGGGAGAGTGGAGCCACCACTGTAGATCTTTCTTGCAAGCATCTGTGATTAAGATCATGTGTGACATTGGTAGATCCTGATACGACCACTGAGTGAAGAGGAGCCATTGCAAAATCCTCATATGGTAATGAGCTAATGGGAATAGAGTAATGGCAGCCGCCATCAAACCCAAGAACTTTAGGACTAACCGTGCCTGAACCTTTGACTTTGACAAAAGAAGAGAGACCTGACGATGAATGGCAAGCACCCTTTCTTGTGGTAGCCTGGCTATCATGTCTCTTGTATTTAGTTGAGCACCTATAAAAGTAATACACTGAGAGGGCAACAAGGCAGATTTTTCGTAATTTATTGTGATTCCTAGATGTACACAAGTGTGAATCATTTGGTTCCTGGCCCTTAAGAGTTGATGCTCAGTGGTGGCAGTGAGGAGCCAGTTGTCTAGATAAGGAAACAACTGGAATCCCAAATGTCTCAGGTCAGCAGTCACTACTGTCATGCATTTGGTGAACACCCTCGGGGGTGTGGTGAGACCAAAGGGCAGAGCTCTGAACCGGTAATGACTGGGTCCCAGCCAGAAGCGTAAATGTCTCCTGGACTGCATGTCTATTTTTATATGGTAGTACATGTCCTGGAGATTGATAGAGCACATCCAATCATCCTAACCCAAAAAGGGTAGAATGGACTGCAGTGTCACCATCCAGAACTTGGTCTTCTTTACTGACCTGTTTAACTTGCTGAGATCCAAGACAGGTCTCCAGTCCCCTGTCTTTTTCAGAACTAAAAAGAACCTTGAGTAAGTTCCGGAGTCGATCTGGTCTGTGGCGACTTCCTGAATGGCTCTTTTTTGCAGCAAACTTTTTACTTCTAAGGCTGCTTAATCCTGAAGATTGGGTGGAATATCTGGGATTGATGGTTTTTGACTTCTTGGGGGTATTTGGGAGAAAGGAATTTTGTAACACCTGGATATTATGCACCATACCCACGCGTCTTCTGTTATATCTTGCCAAGCTCTTGGATACAGTGATATTCTGCCCTCAACTGCCTTCAGGTGGGCAGCTGGGCAATCCTTCAGGGATTCTGAAAGGGCCTGGTAGAGAACGTATGCCGGTTGCCCTGTTGTGGACCCCCCCCTGCCATGAGGTTGGCGTCTCTCATTATTATTTCCACCTCTGCCCCTGGGGGAATTATCTCCACTAGTGTCCAGTGAAGCTCCCTGGGGTTTACAGAACCACATTTTGCCACTCTTTTGGCCTTTGGGATAAGGCCAGGATGGAGTGGAAAAAAACAGACTCCTACGGCAGAGAGATTTTTGCCATCTCGTTCGCTCCTGGTAAGAGTCTCTTGAACTTGCGACCCGAACAAGGCCAAGCCGTCAAAGGGAACATTCGTAAAGGAGGACTTGAAAGGCTCTGTAAATTGACAAAGGCAAATCCAGGAGTGTCTGTGAAGAGCCACTCCTGTGCCTGTAGCCCTACTCGCTCCATCTGCTGTGTAAGAAATCAGGCACATGGAGGAGTTAACAATGGAGGTTAGGGTTGCTAGGTGGTTAGCCGACTTAGAAGCCGCTCCCTCAGCTGAAGGATCCTGGAGGGTATCTCCCAGTTCTTTAAGGAGATCCCTCTGAAGTCTTGTGAAATGCATCAAATAGTTCAGCGACTGAAGAGTAAAGGCCACTGAAGAGAAAACATGCTTCCCATATCTATCCATGGCTCTAGACTCCTTGTTTGGTGGATGGATAAAAGAGGAAGTCTCCGTGAGTTCCTTCTTGGTGGCTGCTGCCACCACCATAGTATCAACTGGCATGCCTTTAGAGAGAAAAGTCTTGTCCTCTGGTGCGGTCATGAACTTATTAGGCCTTCTCGGAACAGGCTCCATGGTCTCTGGAGCACTCCACGCCTTTCGACTCACTACAGACAAAAGTGGGTCGAAAGGCGGACACACCCAGGAGGTGGAGGGTTGGGAACCAAACGCATCCAGGTACATGGACTCATCCTCAGAAGGGGCAAGGGACTTCCAGTTTCCACTCTGTCCAAGGATCTCCAGGATGACTGAGAATGAGACATCTTCAGAGGAGGACTGTGGGGACCCTTCCGAGTCATCCAAGTCTGTGTCAGAAGTGACGGACTCAGGGGAGTCCACATGCTTCCTCTTACATTTCTTCTTCCTGGGAACCTCCTCTGAGGCATGCTCAGGAGAGGTCTTGGAAGAAGAGGGGTTGCTCTGTGGGGCATCCTGGGGCATCGGTTCCCTACACTTGGGACGGAGAGAAGGATCTGAGGAAGACACCGGTATCGATGGGGATGGACCCAATGGAGCCGAGGGTGGGGCTGTCTCGGTGGCCAGCACACTCCTCATCACCTCGAAGGCGCTGCTGTCTGGAACGGAGGGAGGCTCCGGCGAGCCTGAAGACCTCCTCTGCACCGAAGGCGATGTCTCTGAGGCAGATATGGGAGCCGAACTCACCTGCGCTGAGGCTCTGAGGGGGAGAGTGGGGTCAGACAAGGGTCCAATGCCACTTCCCCCTCAGAACCAATGAGAGAGTCTTGGTACACAGACCCCTTGACAGAGCGGACTATCAAGAAGGTCGGAACGGATGTCAGAACCGACAAGGCAAGGGTTGTCAGAACTGACGGTTCCACCACTACTAATTCCATGCACTACAACCCTGAAATGGATGCAGTCGGAAGAGGAATGGAGACAGGGACTGGTTCGGACAATGGCGCCACTTCCTTCAGGGGTGGGCCCGACAACAATTGAGCAAATACCTGTGCCTTTAGAAGCCTCTTCACCAGTCTCTCCACATCACCATCTCATAAAACTCCTGGATGATCGAGCGGAGTGGGCCGAGGCCCGGTGACTACCTGCCACTGAGTGCAAAAGTGGAGACTGAGGCACAGATCTCACCGGGTCCAGCAAAGAAGATCTCAATCTCTTTTGATTCCAGGATGGCTCTGAAGCCACAGATGGAGCAGCCGGAGACAAGAACTCTTTGGAGCCAACAATCTATTCCGAAGGTTCAGAAGATTTTTGATTTAGACTTTGTTGGCACCGAAGATGGAGCCGACGAAGATGCGAGTTTGTCATCAGATTTTTTTGAGGGCTGTGTATCCAATGCTACTTCAACCTGAGGTTTTACTATCCCTCTCAAAATAAGTTTGTTGCGCCTCTCCTGCAAAACCCATGTGCTAAAGGTATGGCAAGCAGAGCACGAAGCCTGCAGTTTGACCGCATCTAAACAATACACACAACTCGTGTGCCCATCCGTAAGGGACATTTTTTTGGCAACACAAATCACATTTCTTGAATCCTGACTGCTTAGGAATGTCTTTGGACATTATAAACACCACAAAACAAAAGGACTAACAACTGGAAAATGTATTTATTTATTTTTTTATAAAAGAAGAAGCAAGAGGGGCAGAAGAGGAGGGGGTAGCCTCTAAGTTAAACAGCTACTGCTCCCAAAGGGAGAAGGCCTCTAACTAAAACGACTTCTCCCTAGGTAGCAGGGAGGGATAATAGGACAAGAGAACAACCCTCAAGAAAAAAAGGGCCGCCGACAACAACACACAGGAAAAGGCCTGAGAGAAAACGACGGCCTAATAACAGCAAAAACAACAACAATGAGGATAGGGGTGATAAAGAAGAGAAAACACTAAATTCTAAAGGAAATTAACCTTAAACAATTCAATTTTGATAGAAAAAAATCAATACTTACCCACAGACAGCAGAAGACAATCTCGGCGCTGCAAGCGGCAAACAAGATCTGGGTAGCTACCGCTAAGCATGCTAGGATCAGGGGTTAGCCTCGAGCCAGTAAGGACTCTTCCGAACCCCAAACAGAAAGAAGGAAGGCGAGATGGACAACATAACATCAGGCCATAAATAAAGTCATAATCACAGTATACATCCTTCATTATTTAAAACATTATTCTAAATCAATCCTAAGGCACCAACAATAGGATATCTAACCAGAAAAAAAAAAAAAAATTTAAGAACAAAACATTCAACAATACATACTGCTATGATCAAAGTGTTTGCGCAGAATAAATATCTGTCTTTTTTTAAAGACAACAGCATTAGTCCATTGCATAAATATAAATAAATGAATTAAAGCCTGAGTATTTCACCTATATGTAAACTACATAAAAATAGATGTTGTACCTCTCAACCAGTCACATAAATTATAAAATAAATTAATTAGCATAATAATAATATTATAAAGATTCATTCATACCAGGGGGAATAATGCCCCTGTTTGTATAATCCACGAATGTTCTTTGTATATGTTAACTTCTGATGTTTGTAAAAATCATTTATGAAAGGTTGTGAGCAACTATCAATCCAGATGAATGTAAATATGACTGAAGAAAGGGATATTCTGTGTTTATATAATGTATTGGTTAGGTATTTGCAACTCTCATCACTCAGGTGTTCATTAATATGTGTTTTCAGAAGTCTGGATGTCTGTCTGATGTAAAAATTAAGAACCATGAAGAGGTGCCTGTAATATGATCCCTGATTTCAAAACATTTCCTACTGTTTGGGATAGTAGTCCGTACATTCCTGGCAGATATATTGCATTTTCTGCAGAACTAGGGGTCCTTTTATATTTTATAGAGTGTTTGTATTCCCATCCATAGGCCTAAATTGCACTAGAGTATGGACAGGGATGAGCTATGTTTTATGTGGATGGGGAGTCTGCTCCATAGCAGCAGCATCCTCTGATAAATATACCTGTCCCTCCGAACCTTTCTGCTGATGTTACAGAAGAGGTTTAGAACCCTAGGCTGAGTATGTCTGGTGCCATTTGACTTGCTGATGTGCAGTAAATCATAAGTAATGGATCAGTGGATACTTTGGATGCCAGACAGAGGTCACCTCTTAGCAGTCTGCAAGATACTGAGTACTGTGACAAGGCTTTGAGTCAGTCGATGCAGGACATATTGTTTAGGCCTTGTATCCTTTTAGTAAGGTATCTCTGTGGGCATTCCAGCTGTTGCATGTATCTGGACAGATAAATGTCAAAAAGGGTATTATATTCAATAATTGCCCTAATGAGGGCTGAGTAAATGGGGACAATGACATCACTAAAGCTAGACACAATCCCTTTGTTCATATAAACTGTGCAATATAGAAGGACTTTCTTACAACAATAGAGACATGTGAGTCAAAAATTAGGGTACTGTCCACATAAGTTCCTAAATCCCGAATAACTGGATCAACTCTTAGGGGTGTACTGTCAATGTGGTGTTGCCCTGGGGTAGATGACTTCCCAAAGGATACAATAATACATTTTATGGCATTTAGTTTCAGACCATAATTTTAACACCAGTTATTTATTTGAGACAAACCTTTTTGCAGGCTAAGCCTGTGGTAAGTAAAACTGACTAATGATGACAATAATAAATTTAAATAACCAATCATTCTGCAAAATGTGCCTAAAGGATTGTACCACTACTCTTAACTTAGACATATTTGCTCCACATGAGGTAATAAATCATGGAGCCTAAGCAGATACGAAATGACCAATGAGGGACCATGCCTACATTCTAAAAGATGTGTTCTAGGCATGGCATTAACCTGTTGTTTAACTAGCTGTATTTTTTGTAGGGAGGGGGTCACACCCCCCTGACTAAACCTATGTATAAAGCCTTTCGATAATTTCTGGTACTCAGCAAGACATATATGATGCATGCACATAAATTAAGGTTTGGATATATTCTTAATTATGTGGGGCACATGGCAACTTGGGGCCAGGAGCACTAAATTAGCTAGAGAAAGGTTTGCGATATACAAAAGTCTGCATAGTGACATCTATTAACTTTGAGACGATAATACAAACAAATTCAATAGCAAATACTTCTACATGTAAAGAAAATATTAAACCAAATATAGTACAGTTAATATAATGAAACAATTCAGACAATACCTACTTTCCCCTTGACCGTATAATCTAATAACCATCCAATTATTGGCACCGCATACTTTGACAAAAAATTATTAGTATCATTATAAACTATATTTACTCAAAATACCCCATAAGCGGGTCTGCATTTATGAAGACAATGGAGGACCAGGATAGGCATAATGGTTAAGATCTTTACCTCAAAGATAAAAGGTACAGGGTTTGATCCTGACCTCAGGTTCAAAGGTAAATACTAGGCTATCAGTCTGTAGACTATTACAAGCCTAGCCAATAAACAAAGAACATATGATGCCACCTACTGCAGTCCCCTTAAGTTGTAAATAACAGTCACCCTGGAAGAAAAAAAACATTCATGGTTAATACAAACTCTGTTGACTGCAAAATACAATTATTAAACTCAAAAATATGTAATGGTTGCTCAATGGCAAACTGCTTCACTAATAAAGCAATGAGCACAGATACCAGATCTAACTTAGAGCCGCTAGCTGACCGCACTGGTCATTATGGTGGGAGGGGGTTGTGGCATACTAAAAAATTCAAAAAACTTTTTGTTGGATACCTCTTATACATGTGTGCGCGCCCAAGCACACAAACACACACACACACACATATATTATTTATGAGTTTATGTTAGATAACCAAATTTTCGGAAATTCAAACTTCATATGGTCGAGAACATATGTCTGACTTTCCGCAAACTTGAATGAAACAAAACAACCAAACTGATGCTTTTGCAGGGTGGCGAGTACCCCTGCAAATGATATATACCAACTCTGAGACTGTACTACAGTGAGGAAAAGGGTAAATTCCCCGATCCCCACTGTACCGTTACAGTGGGGAAAAGGGTAAATTCCCCGATCCCTACTGTACCGCGATCTCCATACAAATGCTTCAAGTTTTAGGAAAATTTAATATATGCTCTCGACCATATGAAGTTCAAGTTTTTGAAAACTCAATTATCTCACATAAACCCATATTTATGGTTACAGATCAAAATATAGAAAAACATTTGACTGAATCCTCAAATGACTGAATGCTCATTTTTATAGTGTTCGTAACTAGGACTGTGCAGTAAAATAAATGTCTGACTGAAAAGGTTATAGTGGTTGGTGTGTACATGTGAGTGTTCACAGGTTACAGTAAGGGGTACAGTTTAGGTAAGAGGATAGATTTACTGTCTAAATGTGTATGTTTATACTATTATCAACCATAAACAGAAACACTCAGTTCCTGGATTAAGATGAGTCCTATTCAATATCTGCTACGGTACACTTATTTAGCTGGATTAGCCTTTTGGATCATAATAAGAGACATGATAAATCAAACCTTACAGAATAAGCATTAAATATATTCTAAACAATGATTATACCAACCACCTTACTGTTCTGGTGTTGCCCTTTTTCTGCTGTAGTTGAAAGCCCAAAGGTTCACATGCATCTACCTTTGTGAAATGGAAAAGCAACATGTCAGTTTTTACATTGCAGTGTCTCTTGCAATTCATCGCTCTATTCAGCAGCCTTACATTTTCTTCATAGAGCTAATTTTACCTTATGTCAAGCAATGTCAGCAGCAAAATCTCATTCCAGTAGTCATTGTTAGTATTTTCTTCCCTGGTGTGTGCTATCCCTGATTTCTTCCAAGAAGCATTATTTTACATTTCTTCACAATGACTAGAAATGCTGTACTTTGGACTCTTTTCCATCTTTACCAGCTGTTCTTGTTGTTTTTGCCTCAAGCTTAAAAATAGCAGCACTGATGCAGACCTGCAAAGATGCTTTTCTTTTTCCATCTATTTTATTTTAATATAATACAAGAAATGGTACAATAAAATACTCCTAGCTCTAACTCTGGCATCATGCCACTAATTACCATCCCTTAACTATTTATTTCATTTACTGTGACCTAATCATTCCCATTGGCCAGTCTTCTGTTACCCAAACTGCCACCCCGGAAATGAGCCCTAGACTAGCTAGCATGTTTGCTCACTTTATATTGTTTTGTTTCAGAAATCTCTCTTATTTTTTTAATTTTGGATTTTGTGCCCGCACTGATCCCTCTGTACTCACTCTTCTTTAGTAGAGTCTACAAATACTCCCCCTCCTAAAGACTACAGATGCTTTTGTCATGCTGACATCTTTAAGAAGGAGAACTGGAACCGCCCTTCTCCAACCGTATAGCGTCACGTGATGTTCCTCCCTTAATTCAGTAGGAACTGCATTAAAACGTTGTCCTTTTACATCACCAGCTCTCCCATGCATTCTTTTGGGATCTTGTGATGAAGCTCATCATCTTGCAGTGTTTTCTAGCACCCTTTTCTCTGGAAGGGGATGAATGTGTACCTTCCCTGTCCAGACTGCTGCATTTGGTCAGTTATCTTTTCTTTATTCTGTGCTTTTGCTGTTCTAGCAGCATACATTACTTCCATCTGTTTTGACAGGTACAACTGCGCTTCTTGGTTCTTTTAGGATTCCTCATAGGAGGTGGGTAATAGATGTGAAGCATCATAATGTAGCATTGTATACATTTCCCCACCTTTGGTATTTGCTCTCTTTGCACATCAAACAAAGTATATCTATGACTACCTTTAAACTCAGTCTCAACAAATGGACAGGTAACTGCAAATTCGTACCAGGTGTTAATGCACATGAGCTTCGGTGCAGAGAAAACTATTCTACCCTTTTCACTACACAGGCAATGTGGCTAAGCCTCTCATTAGTACTCCTGCCATAAGCTTTGTATAAACCTATGAACTTATTATGAAAGCTAGCAGAGACATACTGGTAGGTATGGGGAATACAACAAGATGGAGGGTAAAGCTGGACTGGGTCTATATCACATTATCGAAATGTGAAAATATTGAATGTCTGAAATGTCGAATATGCCATCCATCGAAATGTTTTTTTGTGAGATCGTGGTACAGTGAGGATCGGAAAATTTCCCCTTTCCTCACTGTAGTGCGATCTCGGAGTTGGTATATATAATTAGAACGGTTTCGATGAATAGCATATTCGACATTTCAACTGTTCGATATTTTCACATTTCGATAATGTGATACAGATGCAGCTGGACTAATGGCATGACAGAAGGAAGAGAATTTACAAGTATTTTTTAATGAGTTAGATACCATACAAATTTGTTAATTTGTATGATTTTTCTGTAGTTAAATAAATAGTGGGAAATATTGTGCCTCAACATATTTGAAAAGAAGAACTGCAGCATATGAAAACAGTGCTTTTTTGTCATTTTTTTGCTAGCTACTGCTGATCTCAGATTCCTAGATTCCCCAACAGCTACCCATTTGCCTGAGGCCACCAGATCTTGTGAGGGGAAGTACCCTGACATTTTGTTTCATCAGGTGAGCCTTGTCCCAACAGATAGGAAGATCTCATGGTAATCAGGCTATGAATGCCTCCATTGCTAAAGGAATAGAAGGGAGAAGTTAGGAATGTCTTACTGTGGTCAGCCTGGGTTTCCTCCAAAGTCCTACCTCCCCTGATGTACTGAATTGATGTCATCTAGGTGGACATACAATAGCGTTGCAAGGGATAAGCCCCCAAACACACAGCTGCATGTCCCATTTTACTTAGCCATCTGCTGCAGTGTCAGCTCTCATCATGGTGCCCTGTATCACTGCTGGACTTGGGAAATTGTCCATGCACCTCCAGCATGCCTCATATCCAACCTGGAAGAGGCAAGCAGAAATGATCTTCTCCCACACCAGCTCCAACAGGTGCATGAGTCATTAGTTAAATGCAGGTCACCTGGGTCACAGTCAAGGCTTTAACTCTCTGTGCTAATATAGCTGGTGAAAATTATATAACTGTAAAGTGAAAGAGATTATGGAGACTGTTATTATGCTGCACCTTGGAGAACGTCATGGGTATGTGAAGTTTCATATATTTATAATTACAGTAAAATATATAAAGGAAAAAAATATTTTTGATTTTATTGAGTGCCATTTTGGATAATCTGCTATGCTGAAACTCCACTCTAAGATTCTCACTTCAAGATTATACTCCACTGATCTCTCGTATATATGCAGCATGCCAAATATAGTCTGAAATCAAGAAACAAATGTTGTTATAGTGAGATTCACATGCAAGAAGCTGGCCATATCAAGCCTGTAAGAGAGAAATTCTTGCTTATTAAACACTATTTATTGTGAGATTTTTACTTGTGAACCTAGCTGTTATTAGTAAAACTTGTTCCACCACACATGGTACATTCATCACAGACGTGCACAGGAAACGATCTGTAAAAGTTGTAATTCACCCTGCAGTGTCAAATGGCAGCCAGAGTGTACCTCATGCCTCTCTACTGTTCCTGACTTTTAAAGTGATTTGCCAATGTTCTGAAACTTATTTTAGCACTGCAGCACACCGTGCATAAACTCCCAAACTGAACCTTCGCCCATCAGGGAACACTTATGTCACCTCATTTATGTATAAAAATAATTTTAAAATAAGAAGTTATGTACTCACCATAACATTCCATGTGAGTTGTTCATCTTGCCTTCATTCTTGACTGATGGGTTCGGAGCCAATTCATCAGCTCTGGTACGGCCGTATGCAAAGATCGAAGTCTTCCAGTAGCTCGAGGCCAAGCCCCTATCCCATGATGCACTGTGAATTACCTCAGATCTTGTTTGTTGCGTGTACTATAACCATATACATGAGCGAGCCTCCTATGGAAAGGAAGAAGAAATTGAGCAACCAGGATGAAACCAACATCTAGGTCAACTATCAGCCAGGAGGGGGTAGGAGGGAGGGACATAAGAATGAAGGTGAGATGAACAACTCACATGGAACGTTATGGTGAGTACATAACTTCTTAATGTGAAGTTGTTCAATCTCACCGTTCATTCTTGACTAATGGGTAGCGACCCTAGCACCATCAATCTCGAGTGGCTCATGGGAGTACATTCTTCAGGACCGTAGACCCAAAAGAAGCCCTGTCCCTGGAGGCCTTATCAACTTTGTAATGCGTGATAAAGGTATGAGGTTTAGACCAAGTGGCTGCTGCACAAATGTTATCAAGGGGCAATTTGACTTGGAACGCAGAGGATGTAGAAACTGCTCTGGTTGAGTGAGCTTTAATCTTGTGTTGCAAAGGCATATTAGCAGCTGAGTAGACAAAGGTGATACAATCAGATAACCATTTAGACAAGAGTTGTTTTAGCCACTGGTCTACCTTTTCTGGATTCAGAGAATGAAACAAAGAGTTGGTCTGACTTCCTGATATCTTTTGTTCTATCCAAATAAAATCTGAGCTGTCTGTGAACATCAAATTTGTGCATCATATACTCCAACTTGTTGGAATGATTAGGGAAGAAAACTGGTGACTCAATGACTTGGTTGATATTAGTTTCTGAACAAACTTTGGGCAAAAAAGAGGGATTTGTCCTAAGAGAAACTCTATCAGCATGAAAAATCAAATCAGGAGGGCTGATAGATAAGGCCTGAAGCTCTGACACTCTGCGGGCAGAAGTAATAGCTACCAGAAAAATGGTTTTCCAGGACAAATATTTGAGGTCACAAGATGATGCTGGTTCAAATGGGGGAAGGATTATATGTGACAGCATAAATTTTAGATTCCATGGAGAATAGGGAGTTTTCACAGGTGATCTCATATGAAATGTCCCCTTGAGAAAGGCCTTGGATAACTTGTGGGACATGATATTTAAGCCGTTAATCCCAAGATGAAAGTTAGATATAGCAGCCAACTGGACCCGAACTGTTGCGGCTGCCGCTCCTTTGTTAAAAATCATAGTCAAGAATTCTAGTATGGATGTCAAGGGGGCTTGGTAAGGATCAATGTTCTGCTTAGAGGCCCAAATGGAAAATCTCTTTCACTTACTAAGATATAATCTTCTACTGGACGGCTTATGAGAAGACAAAAGGATCTGTTTTGTCTCATTGGAGAAGTTATAAAGCCTGGCTATGAGGGGAACTGGAGCAGCCAAGCTGTCAGCTTCACTGACTGCAGAGAAAGATGAAGGTCCCCCGATGGATGTGTCAGAAGGTCTGGAACTGGGTCCAGAATACAGAGATCCTCCAAGAGTTGATGTCGAAGGAATGGGAACCAAATCTGCCGAGGCCAATGAGGGGCTATAAGAATGATGGTCCTTCCCAGGGATTTTGCTTTCTGTAGAACCTCAGGTATCAATAGGATTGGTGGAAATGCATAGAGGAGACCCGTGGGCCAATCGTGTACAAGTGCATTGCTTGGAGCTTCTCCCAGAGGAGGAATCAGGGCAAAGTAGCTTCTGCATTTTGTGTTGATGTGGCTGGCAAAAACGTTGCAGCAAGGCTGGCCCCATTTGTGGAAAATCCCATCCACAATCTCTTTCTTGAGGGGCCACTCGTGCAGCAACAAGATTGCCCTGCTCAGTTTGTCTGCTATCACATTGGATCTCCCCGGGATATGTGTTGGCAACAGAAAGCGCTGGGAGGAAACAGCCCACTGCCAAACTCTGAGGGCTTCTCGGCAAAGGGGGTAAGATCTGGTTCCCCCCTGCTTGTTCAAGTACCAGACTACTGACATATTGTCTGTCTGAATTGCAATTGTTCCTAGGGGAAGAGAGTCCTGGAAGTACTGCAATGCCAAAAGTACTGCTCTCAACTCCAGAACATTGATATGAAAGTGTGACTCCTGATCTGTCCATGTGCCTTGGGTAATCTTTCCTTGAAAATGCTCCCCCCACCCTATCAGGGAAGCGTCCGTGGTCACAGTGGCTACTGGAGGGGGTAGAACAAAGGGATGTCCTATGGTGACATGAACAGACGTCAACCACCACTGGAGATCTTTCTTGCAAGAGCTAATAATCAATATCGTGTAGTCCATGGGAAGTTCCTGGTAAGACAACTGAGTGAACAACAGCCATTGAAGGATCCGCATATGCATTCTTGCTAATGGTATGGCTAGGATTGCTGCAGCTATCAAACCCAATACTTTCAGAACTTCTGAAGCTGGTGCTCTGTCTTTCGATACCAATGTGCTGACATGTTGATGAAGAAGGAAGACTCTTTTGATTGGTAGCCTTAGAGTGGTGGTTGAGGTGTCTAGCTCTGCCCCGATAAAAACGATATGCTGCAATGGCAACAAGGCAGACTTTTCTGGGTTGACTGTAATGCTTAAATGATTGCAGAGTGACAGAGTATACTCCCTTGCCTGAATCAGTTGATGCCTGGTGGTGGCAGTAAGGAGCCAATTGTCTAGATACGGAAACACCTGGAATCCTAGACACCTCAGGTGAGCCATGACCACTGCCATGCATTTGATGAACACTCTGGGGGCTGTAGTGAGACCAAAGGGCAGTGCTCAAAACTGATAATGATTGGCTCCCAGGCGGAAACGCAGGTGATCTCTGGATGGCCATTTTTATGTGGTAGTACTCATCCTTGAGATCTATCGAGCACATGCAATTGTCTTTCTCTAAGAAGGGAAGTATAGACTGGAGAGTGACCATCTGGAACTTTTAGTTATGTACTTACCATACCGATAGATGTATGTGATCCATCTCGCCTACATTCATTACTGACGGGTTTGGAGCCGAGAGTCGGCTCTGACTCGGCCACTATAACTAGCACGAAGTCTCTCATTGGCTGGGCTAACCCTGTATCCCAGGATGCATCACGCCCAAACCCCGAGATCTTGTTTGCCCCAACATGATTCTCCCACATACACCATACCACAAGGATAAATAAGTAAGAGGAGAGAAAAAATAATATCCTCAGAGAAATCAGAATACAGGTTTCCTCCAAGTCCAACAGGTAGGGGGAAGGAGGGCGTAAGAATGTAGGCGAGATGGATCACATACATCTATCGTTATGGTAAGTACATAACTAAAAGATGTAATGTGATCCTATCTCGCCTACATTCATTACTGATGGGACAGCATCCCTAGCACCTAAATCCCAGGAGGCTCACTGGAAAACACTCCTGAGTACTGTGCAACCAAAGGAAGCCCGACCTCTAGAGGCCACGTCCAGTTCGTAATGAGAAATAAAGGTATGTGGTGAAGTCCAAGTAGCCGCTGCACATATCTCATCTATGGATAATCTAGCATGAAAGGCCACTGAAGTTGACATAGCCTTGGTAGAATGCGCCCTAACTGGAAGGGGAAGATCCTTACCCGCTAATGCATAAATAAATGAGATGCAGTCTCTAATACACTTAGCTATGGTGCCCTTAGTTACAGATCTGCCAATTCTATTGTCCGAAAATGACACAAACAACTGATCTGATTTCCTCTCCTGTTGTGTCCTATTTAAATAAAACCTCAGTTGTCTATGCACATCCAACTGGTGCAATTTGTATTCCACTTTGTTGGAAAACCTTGGGAAAAAGACCGGAGGCTCAATAGACTGGTGGAGACAAAGGGCAAAACAGACCTTAGGGAGAAAAGAAGGATTAAGTTGCAGAGATACTCTGTCCTTATGAAAAATTAAATAAGGAGGTTTAGCAGAAAGAGCTTGAAGCTCCGATACTCTTCTGGCTGAAGTTATGGCTACCAAGAAGGCAGTCTTCCATGGCAGAAATTTCAATTTACAGGAGGCTGCCAGCTCAAAGGGAGAAGAAGTCAAAGCTCTGAGCACCACATCTAAATCCCATGGCAAAACGGGTTGCGAAACCGGAGGGCGCAGCAGCCAGGCTCCTTTCAGAAAGGCTTTACACAGCTTATGACCCATGAAAGAAGGCTCATGTACAACATGATAATTGGAGATTGTTGCCAACTGAACCTTTATAGTGGAGGCAGCCGAGCCTTGTCTAAAGAGTGTAGCTAAGAAATCTAACACCGCCGACACTGGTGCTGTAAGGGGGTCCAGATCATGTTGCTGAGCCCAAATTGCAAATCTCTTCCATTTACTAGAGTATATTTTCCTAGTAGAAGACTTGTGGGAGGAAGACAGAATATGAACTACTTCCGGGGTAAAAATATGCTGTCTGACTAAGGTCGGAAGTGGAGGAGCCAGGCAGCGAGCTTGAGTGTTTGTAGAGATGGATGGAGCTGTCTTGACTGATGAGTCAATAGGTCTGGAGCTGGGTCCAGAATCCAAGGGCCATCCACCTCATACTTCCGAAGGAAGGGGAACCAAACTTGACGGGGCCAGTGTGGTGCGATCAAAATAATTTTGGTTCCCAAGCAGGTAGCCTTCTGAATCACTCTGGGTAGCAGAGGGACGGGCGGGAAGACGTAGAGCAGACCGGAGGGCCAATTGTGGACTAGAGCATCCCTGAGAGACTCCCCCTGTGGGGGGATCAGAGTGAAAAAATTGCTGCACTTTGCATTCAGGGGGCTGGCAAAGAGGTTGCAGCAGGGAAGACCCCACTTGGAGAAGATCTGCGCAGCCACTCTGTCATTCAGGGACCACTCGTGAGGCATCAGAATAGCTCTGCTCAGCCTGTCTGCTATCACATTGGACTTCCCCGGAATGTGCGTTGCCACTAGAAAGCGCTGGGAAGCGATCGCCCAATTCCACACTCTCATGGCCTCTCTGCAAAGGGGGTAGGACTTGGTTCCTCCCTGCTTGTTCAGATACCAGACAACCGACATATTGTCGGAGAGAATTGCAATAGTTCCCCTGGGAAGAGAGCTGTGAAGTGCCTGCAACGCTAGAAGCACCACTCTCATCTCTAGAACATTGATATGCAAGTGAACCTCGTGGTCTTGCCACGTACCTTGGATCGTCTCACCCAGATAATGCCCCCCCCACACCCTATCTGGGAGGCGTCCGTGGTTACTGTGGCAATAGGGGACGGGGGGCTCAAGGGTCTCCCTTGGCCCAGATTGGACGAGAGCAGCCACCACCGCAGATTTTGCCGGCATCTCTCCGTGATGAGAATCGGATGGGACAAGGGGCGTTCCTGATATGACCACTGGGCCGAAAGGAGCCACTGAAGTATTCACATGTGTAACCTGGCTGGCTGAACTAAGAGAATGGTAGCCGCCATTGATCCCAACAACTGAAGAACCATCCTGGCTTGGGCTTTTCTGCGGGGTAGTAAAGCCAGGACTTGGGCCTGTAACACTTTTATTCTCTCTGTCGGTAGAAAAGCTCTCATCTCTACAGAGTCTAGCTCTGCGCCGATAAAGGCAACACGCTGTGATGGCAGCAATACAGACTTTGCCCAGTTGAATGAAATTCCTAGAAGATGGCCCAATTTGACAGTAGCTCTCGTGGCTCGAACAAGTAGATGCCTGGTGGGGGCGGTGAGGAGCCAGTCGTCTAGATAAGGAAACACCTGGAATCCTAGACGTCTCAGGTGAACTGTCACCACTGCCAGACACTTGGTAAACACCCTGGGGGCTGTGGTGAGACCAAAGGGCAGGGCCCGGAATTGAAAATGACTGGCTCCCAGCCGGAAGCGTAAATGATTCCTGGAAGCTTTGTTTATCTTGATGTGATAATAGGTATCCTTGAGATCGAGGGAGCACATCCATACTCTTTTTTCCAGCAATGGGAAAATGGATTGCAAAGTGACCATTCGGAACTTGGACTTCTTTACAAAGCAGTTTAGACGGCTGAGATCCAGAATGGGTCTCAAGTCCCCTATTCTTTTTGGCACCAAAAATAACCTTGAGTAAGTTCCTAATCCGATCTGGTCTGTGGGGACTGGTTGGATGACTCCTTTTTCTAGCAGCTTTGAAACTTCTATTGCTGCCTGATCCCGTTGACTTGGTGGAACGTCCGGGATTTTCCTTGACGGCGGGGGGAATGAAAAAGGGGAATGGTGTAACCTCCGGTGATGATACGAAGCACCCATCGATCCTGAGTGATGGACTCCCAGGCCTGAAGATGCTCTGAAAAACGACCCCCGACTGGCTCCGGAGATGCACAGTCGGGTAATCCCTCAGGGACGTTGGTAGGAGGAACCACAAAAGGACTCGTGGTCTCCTGTATTGCGGGGGACTCCACCGCCTCTAGGGCGACGCCTTCCATTAAAATTCCCCCCTCCTCTGCCCCTGGAGGGGGAGTCACTTTGATGGGGAGGGGAAGACTTTTGAGACTTTCTGAACCACATTTTCCCTCCCCTCTTAGCCTTGGGATAAGGCCTAGTGGGAAGCGAAAAACTGGCCCCAATGGCAGACAAAGTCTTACCCTCCTGCTCACATCTAGTGAGGGTGTCTTTCACTTTGGGTCCAAAATGGGAGGACCCGTCGAATGGGGCGTCCGTGAAAGAAGACTTGAAAGCCTCCGCAAAATGACACAAGCGCATCCAAGCTTGCCTCCTAAGGGCTACGCCCGAACTCGCTGCTCTACCCGCCCCTTCGGCTGCATAAGATATGAGCCTCATGGACGAGTTGACGATGGAAGAAAGGGTGGACAGCTGGGCGTTAACAGACTGGCCAACGCCTCAGGCAGATTACCTGACAGGGTATCTCCCAACTCCTTTATGAGATTCCTTTGGAGCCGCGTAAAATGACACAAGTAATTCAGCGACCGCAAGGTAAAGGTCGCTGAAGACAGGGTACGCTTCCCATACCTATCCATACTCCTAGACTCCTTATTAGGAGGATGGATGGAGGTAGAAGCCTCCGCCACGTCCTGCTGGGTGGCGGAAGCCACCACCATGGCATCCACAGGTACTCCCTTGGTCAGAAATTCTTTTCCAGGAGGAGCAGATAAGAACTTATTGGGGCAGCTAGGAACTGGCTCCACAGAGTCAGGGTGTTCCCACACCCTTCGACAAATAAGATCCAATAATTCATCGAAGGGTGGAGACACCCAGGAGGCAGAAGGCTGGGCTCCGAAGGCCTTGAGGAAGACCGACTCCATCTCAGAAGGGTTTTTGGAAGGTCAGTCGCCCCGCTGTCTCAAGATCTCCAGGATATCAGAGAACGAGACATCATCCGAGGACGACTTAGGGGACCCTTCTGCATCATCAAGGTCGGTGTCCGAGGTGACAGACTCATCTGGGGAGTCTACGTGCTTTCTCTTACACAACTTCTTCCTGGGAGGCTCTTCAGGCACAAACTCTGAAGGGCCCTCAGAAAGTAGGGGACCACACATGGAGGTATCCTCAGGCCCGGGAGCCCTGCTGTCCAGAGATAGGGGGCACCAGAAGCTCTAGTAACAGCGTCTAGGGAAGGAGTTGCTGATTCAGGTGAAGTCACGATGGACTTGGCCAGTGCGCTCCTCATAGCCTTGAAGGCAGGTCCACCAGAATCGGAAGAAAAACCCGCCTCCGAGACCATGACCGGAGTCGGGGTACCCCTAGCCGAAGCACCAAGGGGGAGACTCGGAGCCGCATTCTGAAGCCCCGATGTATCCCCCTCGGGTCCGACTGAGGACACCCGAGTAGCGAAACCTGTAGACGGAATGGAAAAGGTTGGAGCCGATGTCAGATCCGAAAGACTCGCAGGAAGTTTCGGAGCCGACCCAGGGACTTCACTCGATTCGGCAGACTCCGGCTCCGACGACACCGAGGTTGTCAGAGGAGGAAGAAACAGAACCGATATAGTAGCTCGCTCCGGAGCCGACTGGGCTGGAGCCAAAAATAATTTAGTTAACACTGGCGAATGGAGGAGCCTCTGGACCACCCTATCGATATCCGAATCCGAGAGCCTGGAGGACTTGGAGGAGACAGACAGGGGCCGAGAAACCTTCTCTGTCGGAACCGAGACAAAAGTAGGGGAACGGCTCTGAATCGGCTCCAAAAGGATCGGAGCCGAAGCAGGCGCGAGAACCACCGTAACCTCCTTCGGCGCCGACGACCGTGGAGTCGAAGAAGCCGACCCCGCAATAGACAACACTTCCTGTGGCTCCGAGACCAGTGGAGCCGAGGAAGGAGACCTAGCCTTGGATGGTGCTTCCTGCGGCTCCGAGACCAGTGGAGCCGAGGAAGGAGAAGTAGTTTTAGATCTTTTCTCCAGCAGCTCTGAAGAACTAGATGGAGCCGAAGACTTCATTTTTGACATGGATCTGGGTTTCTCAGAGGGAGGAGAGGACATCAATGTTTCCTTAAAGGAGGGTTTAATCAAACCCTTGAGGATAAGTTTATTTTTTCTCTGCTGTAACACCCTGGCAGAAAAAGCATGACACACACTGCAGGATTACTGCAAGTGTATGGCACCGAGACAATATACACAGTTGGCATGGCCGTCAGTTAGCAACATCTTGTAAGCACATTTAGCGCATTTCTTAAAGCCAGATGGCTTATGTTCTTTTGGTTCCTTGCCCGACATAAGGAACACAATCCACAAGCAGCAACAATATTTAGAAAATACACAATCACAAGCACACTCACAACGCAAGGTAGGGAGGGGGGAAAGCTCTAACTTAAACGCCCGTACAGTAACCACACAAGATAGGGCAAAGGCCCTCTAACTCAAACGGGCCTAGCCCGCCAAACAGAAGGATTACCAACAACAAACACAATCAGACACAACCAAGGATACAACAGATATAATAAACTCGAAGTTATAGGTTGTGGCGAATGGTAAGATGTACCCTCTGGAAATTATACTTTGTACTCAGCTGTCTTTTGTTATTTCTTGCCAGGCATCCGGATACAAAGATAAGCGACCCCTGACTGCCTCCAGAGAAGGACAGTCAAGCCTCCTTTCAGGAGCGCTGGTAGGGTTGACCAGAGAAGCGACCTCTGTCACCCTGATGTTGCAGACCCCCTCTGCCACGAGGGCGGCGTCTTCCACTATTACCCACTCCTCTACCCCTGGAGGGGGGTTCACCATGTGTGTCCTGAAAGGCTCCTTGGGCTTTCCGGAACCACATTTTTCCTCCCCTTTGACCTTTGGGATAAGGTCGGGTAGGGGTGGAAAAACAGACTCAGATGGCAGACAGAGTCTTTCCCTCCTGTTCACACCTGGTCATAGTTTCCTTCACTTTAGGCCCAAAAAGGGATGAGCCATCAAAAGGGGTGTTTACGAAGGATGACTTAAAGGGCTCCGCGAAGGAACACAAGTGCATCCAGGAATGACTTCTGAGAGCAATTCCTGTACCCGCTGCCCTACTCGTTCCATCAGCTGCACAGGATATGAGATGCATGCATGAGTTGACAACAGAATTTAGGGTAGGAAGCTGGGCGGCAACTTTGTCAGAGGCCCCTGCAGCTACTGTACCCTGAAGAGTATCTTCCAACTCCTTAAGGAGATCTCTTTGCAACCTAGTGAAATGGGTCAAGTAGTTCAGTGAGCGGAGAGCAAAAGTCACTGAACTAAACATGCATTTCCCATATCTATCCATGATCCTAGACTCTCTATTAGGAGGATAGATAGACGAGGAAGTCTCAGACATTTTCTTTTTGGTGGCCGCCGCCACCACCATGGCATCAACAGGGACTCCTTTGATAAGAAGGTTTTATCTGGTGGAGCTGATATAAACTTGTTAGGCCTACTAGGAACAGGCTCCATGGACTCCAGTGACTCCCACGCCCACCGAGAGACCAACTGCATGAGCTCATCGAAGGGAGGAGACACCCAAGAGGTGGAGGGTTCAGACCCGAAAGCCTTCAGGAGAACAGACTCATCCTCAGTAGGGCTTTTGGACTGCCAATCACCCCTCTGCCTAAGGATCTCAAGTATCTCAGCAAAGGAGTTATCCTCAGAGGGGGACCGCGGGGACCCTTCTGACTCATCCAAGTCAGTGTCAGATGTTAAGGACTCCTGTGGGGAGTCCAAGTGTCTCCTCTTGCACAATCTCTTCCTGGGAAACCTCCTCAGTGGGAGCCTCTGGGGAGGTCTCAGAAGAGCAGGGGGCATCCTGTAGGGCTACCTGAGGCTCTGGGACTCTACGCCTAGCCTGGGCAATGGAAACAGAAGCGGACACAGGCACTTTAGGGGATGAGGAAGAAAGGCCTGAAGTCGAGGATGTCTTGGGGGACAAAGCTCTCCTCATGGCCTCGAAGGCACCACAGCTCTGATGGGAAGGAACTGACAGATCTGAGGGAACCGTCAAACCCTCCTGCACCAAGGCTGTGGGCTCCGAGCCAGAGGAGCCGAGCTCATCCCAGCTGAAGCCCCGAGAGGAAGAATTGGCACCGACAAGTTGGTCCCCAGATCTGACTGGAGAGTGTCGGCTCCTAGATTCCCCGGTCGGCGCCAAGGACGTCAGAGTGGATGGTGCCGAGGACACTTGAGCAGGTCTCGGCTCCATGGGCTCCACGATCAATAGATCTGCTTCCTCTGGCTCCAAAGAGCCAGTACGGCTCGGAGGAGTAGTAGTCAAAGCAGGAGTAGTGGTCTTCGGCTCCGAAGCCGCTTGGGCCGGAGCAAACAACAATTTAGCAAGGCCTGGTGTCTGTAAAAGCTTCTGCACCAATCGGTCCATATCCAAATCCGACAGGCTGACAGATGACCTAGATGAATGCACCAATGGTGCCGACTGAAGCAATGGTGACTGAGGCACTTCGGAGACCGGCTCCAAAGCTGTGGGCCAGCTCCAAAAGGAAAAGACAGTCGGCTCTGAGGTCTGTGGAGCCGATGTTGCAGAATCTTCCAATTATTTTGATTTCTTGGACTGCTTAGAGTCCTTAGAGTCCACAGAAGATTTAGAGGACTTGGAAGACTTGCTGGCCACATCCTGTTCTCTCAACGTCTCTTGAAAAGGATGCTTTAACAAGCCCCTGTCCATCAACTTCCTTTTCCTCTCTAACAACACTCTCGAAGAAAAAGAATGATATATGGCACAAGACTCCTGTAAGTGGACAGCTCCTAAACAATAAACACATGTTACATGTCCATCTGTAACAGACACTTTTTTGTTTGCAGTCTGGACACTTTTTGAAGCCAGACTTTGGGTGCTTGTCTTTATCATCCGCCATAATACTGCTATAAAAATATGCAGAGCAGATAATCAGCAATTTCCTAGGCACTAACAATACACACACACAAACGAGCCTAAGAAAAAATATCTCAAAATATTAATAAAGCTACTAGGCTCTAAACTCACACACACACAGAAAACAAGCCTGATAAAGAATTTAAATAACTAGAAAAAACTGTATAAGACACTAGAATATTCAAACACATGCTCTACTAAACTAAGGCCAAAATACATGAGACCAACAATAGAAAAAGGCTATTTATAGCCACTAGAAAACTACTTAAATACAGTAAGAGAAAACTAGGTCAAAACACACAAGGCCGATATTTTAACACGGAAGGGGAGCTTTAAGGAAACTATAAAAGCTAACTATCTAACTTATCTAAGAAAATTTTAGAAAAAAATTATCTAAGCAACTGCTAAATATGAAAGTTTTTAAATAGTACTGGTCCGAGCTTGCACTGGAACCTCTGATCAGATGCTGGGGCAAACTAGATCTGAGGTAATTCACAGTGCATCATGGGACAGGGGCTTGGCCTCGAGCTACTACAAGACCTCCAGCTTTGCACATGGCTGTACTGGAGCCGATCCGCTCCGAACCCATCAGTCAAGCATGAACGGCGAGATTGAACAATTTCACATTACATGGTTTCCTTGCACCAATGTCACTGAGGCAAAACAAGGAACTTTAACCTCAGTGATGCAGGCACAGGAAAAGTGTCTGTTGCATCCATAGACTTTAATGGACGCACCACTGAGCACGGGCAAATGTACCCCATTAAAGTCTATGGACATTGCTCATGTTACCCTATGATAATGTAACAAATAAAAAAAAAATTGTGCCATGGTTTAATAAAAATCTTCATACACTTTTTATTAAAAAACAGTCCAAAAAGTTAGGAAGAGCAAGCAGGAAAATACATTGCAGCACTTGACTCATCAAATGCTATGACTTATATAGAAACATCAGGAAATCGCTTTAAGGATGCTCCTGATTTTGGTTCAGATTTTAGGAAGGTTCCAGAATGCTTGTTTTATCACATTCCATTTATAGCTCTATCAATACAATACATATCTTCTCTATCATTAAAGCATAACATTATTTCACAGTGACTTTTTTTCATTGCTTTTGGTATGTTACCCTAACAGGCAGGTTAACACACTGAAGTCATGCAGGTCTAATCTAGAATAATTCATTAAAACAAATGCAATATATAGACTATGCAATTTTGTTCAGCAGAGGCCCACAGATAATTTTAATTCAAGATGTTGACAATGCACCACAGAAATGATTTGTATATGGACAACTATGGTGACAAGAACATTACTGCTCTTATGGGACAGCATCAATGAATGGAATCTGACAAAATATGACTCTCAAAGTAAAGTTCTTGAATCCATTTTTGAATGCATAACCTGGAGGATTATGATCAGGTCTCCAAGCATAATGAGTTTATTCTGTATTCAAGTCATGGACGCCAAGAAATTCACCTCAAGTTTATTTATTTATTTATTTGCATTTGTTAACCTGGTTAGTCCAGCTGGGTTTGTGGCCCATTTTCAGTGGAGACCCGAGTAGAAAAGCTCCGAGAAGAAAAACACAATTTAAGAATAAACAGTTTAAAAATAAATGTAAGGACAGTTTTACAATTCCATAAGTAATAACTGACATATGGAGATATTACAGAGAAAAAATACTTAAGTCAAGGGAATACACTAATTCTAATACTGTAGAGTACAAAAGTATATACAATATGTACAATAAAAAAAGCATTCAGGCAGAATATATTTAGACCTACCATATATAATAACTGACATATGGAGATATGAAATATGCTAATTCTAATCCTGTAGTGTACCTGAATATATACAATATGTACAACAGAGAAACATTCAACAGATATGTTTAGACAAACATTGTGCAAGTAGGCATATACTAAGCTGAGGAGAGCCTGTATAGAAGGAAAGAAATGAAGGAGTAGGAGTTAAGTTAAGTTGGGTTTTGAAAGAGGCATGTTTTGGAGTTAAGTAAATTAAGTTTAAGTTTCTCCTTGAAGTGAGATGGGTGTACAATGCTACAAATGTCTCTAGGAAGTTTGTTTCAAGCTTGAGCCATAGAGTACTTATAAAGGAGTTTACCTATTACTTTTTTGGGATAGTATATTTGTAGTAGTTGCTGATTTGATGTCCTAAGGGTACAGGGTGGAGAGTACTTAGTAATGAAGGAAGACAAAGCAGGACATCCTAGAGGTTTATGGACTATAGTGTGTAACATTTGCAGTTGGGCTAGTAACAATAAATGTGGGGATTCAAGCCATTTGAGAGAGTTTAGAGATAGGCAGTGATGACTATTATAGGGAGAGTTAGTAATAAATTGAGCTATCTTATGATAAGTCTGCTGGAGTTTGTTGAAGATAGTAGTCTGAATATAGGTGAGCACGGGGGCAGCATAGAGAAGCGAGGGGAGGAGGAGGGCTTGAGCAAGGGTGAGTTTGGAATTAGTTGTTAAGAATTTCTTTTGGCGATATAGTAAACCAAGCTTTTGGTTTGTCTTTTTTATACATTGTAGAATGTGCAAGTTAAATTTGAGTTCATCATCAATGATGACCCCTAGGAGTTTAGTGTGGGATTCTGGTTGAATAGTAGTGTTATTTGAGGATGTAATGGCAAAGGAAGATTTATAGTGGGATAAAGATTGAGGAAGGAATAGTAGGAGTTTGGTCTTTTTTGGGTTAAGGATGAGGAGATTGGTAGATAACCAGTCGTCAGTAGCTAGGAAGACCTGTTGTGTGAGATCTTGGAGTATAGAGATGTTATTTGAGGTAGTAATGAGCGTAGAATCGTCTGCATATTGGATGAGGGAAGATGTATTGCAAGCTGTATGAAGATCATTGGTGAAAATATTAAAGAGAAAGGGCCCTAGGATGGAACCTTGTAGGATCCCTGTTGGGATAGATAGGAAAGGAGAGGAAGAGGAGAGCCATTTTACTGACTGTTGCCTGCAGGATAAGTAGCTAGAGAACCAGGCAAGGGAGGAAGAACTCATATTGAGGTTAGCAAGTTTGGATAGTAGGAGAGGATGGGAGACTGTATCAAAAGTTTTAGATAAGTCAAGGAAGACACAAGATATCAGTTTGTTATTATCAAGGGCTTCAGCAATTTTATGAGTGAAGGACAGGAGGGCAGTAGTTGTGCTGTATTTAGGATGGAAGCCATGTTGGGTGGGAGTAAGATGGTTGTGTTCAAGAAGGTAGTTGAGTAGTTGAGAGTGGATGCATTTTTCAAGAATCTTAGACAGGGGGGATAAGATGGCTATAGGTCTGCAGTTAGAGGGGTCGGTTGAGTTTCCACCTTTATGCAAAGGAATAGTGTAAAATGATTTCCATGATATAGGGACAGTAGCCTCCTATATAGATCTGTTTATAAGTATGGATACTGGGAAGGAAATAGAATCAGCAGCAAGTTTAAGGAAAGAAGGAGGTAGTTTATCTGTGGTGGGAGAGCAGGGTTTGAGTTTCAGGAGAAGTGATCTGATGTAGGAAGTGGAAACAGGGTGCAAATAAAATGGTGGGTTGTTGGATGGTTTAGGAGGGTTTGGCAGAGGAGTAGAATTGCAGGTGGGAGGCATGAGTGTTTGAATAGTATCAATGAAGTGATTATTGAGTAGAGTAGCTGTTTCAAGAGGTGATGAGTTTGAGTAGGGGGAGGCATTTGCAGGGGAGCCAGTGGAAAGAATATTATTAATGGAGGCCCAGAACTTTTGAGGATTGGTTTTGTTACTAGGTTGGGCAGTGTTATAGTAAGACCTTTTGTCGTTGTTGGTGTGCTTTTTGACAAGATTTCTCAGGTGAATAGCTATGACGTAGGGGTAAGTCCTTAGATTTTGTCTAAGCTTTCCAAGCTTTGTCTCTTTCTAGCATTAGGGACTTTGTTTCTTTTGAGAGTCAGGGAGCATACTTGGATTTTAGTCTGATCTTTCTACAGGGGGCCAGTGAGTTAAGGGTTTCTAGGAAAATATTACTAAATCTATGTATGGCATAATTTAGAGGGATATGTTTGAGGACGGACCAGTCTATGGAAGATAAAATAGAATTAAATTGGACAAGATCTAAGTTAGAGAGTTTACAGCAGTCTTTATAGATGTGGGATTTGGGAAGTTGGGAGAGGACACGAAGGGCAGAGATGGGTAGGTGGTTGCTAAGTTGGTCAGGGTGTGTTGTAGGGTTGAGGTATAGTTGAGGGGAATTACTGAGTATCCAGTCAATTATTGAGCTAGACTGTGGGTTTTTGTGGTAATGAGTTAGAGATGATATAAGTTGTTTAAAACCATGGAGGTTAATTTTAAGTTGGGGAGAGTCTATTTTCAGTTTGGACCAGTCTAAGTTGACATCACCCAAGATGAGGGTTTCGTATGGAATGTTGAGGGAAAACCAGGATAGGATAGTTTCAAGCATTGCTAAGTTGTTCCCAGGGGGGATATAGATAGAAGCAATAACTAGTTTCTTATGGAGGCCAAGGTGGCAGTTTAGTGCTATGAGTTCAGCAGGATGGAAGTTAGGTAACGGTGTGGGTAGTGGGGAGAGGTTGAGAGTGTTTTTGTATAGGGTGGTTACACCATCTCCTTTTTTAGATAACCTATCTGAGCGATAGGTGTTATAGCCTGGTGGGAGTATTTCATTATTTGAGATACGTGACTTCAACCATGTTTCCGATAATGAAATAATGTGAGGGTTAGTGTGGGATACCCATGCATGGAAGTCAGTAATTTTGCTGGATAGGCTTTGGATGTTTAGAGAATATATGGATAAGTGATTAGTGGAGGTAGAGTTTGTGGGAGTTAACGGGGGGGGGGATTTTTACCTGGTTGGGGGGGTGATTAAGGGAGGTGAAAGGTTATGTGGAGAGGCGCAGGGACCAGGATTGGGGTGGATGTCCTCAGAGACAAGTAAGTTGTTGGTGAATTGAGAAGATATAAGCAAGGGCAGATGCAGTTTGTGCAGCTTTAGTTTGGGTTTATAAGTAGGGGGCTGTATTTGCAGTCTATTCAGTTTATGATAGCATGAGGTGGGGAGATTGAAAAGGGTACAGGAGATATTATAAAAGGAAGACGTGTTGCTATTGTTGGTGGAAGAGGTGGGAGAGAGAAGTAATGGATGAGGGAAGTAGGTGTGGTAAGTTGTTAGAGTGGAGAGAATAAGGAGGAGTGAAGTAATTATAAGGTGTGTCATGTTTGTGGGAGGGGGAGGAGAGAGGAGGAGTGGCTGTGAAAGTAGAGGAGGACTGGCTGTGAAAGTAGCTGAATAGAGGAAGTGATGAAACAGGGGGTTTAAACAGGAAGTTATTTATTATTGGATGTTAGGGAAAAGAAGGGGTGGGAGTGGATGGTATAAAGGTAATTGTAATGGGGTGGGTGGGAATGGGGGCAGGGTAGTGAATTGGAGCCTGAGCGTAGCGAGGGCGAAATGGAGCGGGGCTAGCACCCAGGTCTGCGTTTAGCAAACAATCAAAGAAAGCATAAAATAATCAGGAAGAAATAGTATGACTGGCTAGTGTGAGAGAAGAAAAAGGTAGATGCAACAGGAGAAAGCCAGAGAGAAGTAAGCAGTGAGAAAAAGATGTCGTACCAGACAAGAAATTAAGTAGTAGAAAAGTTTGCCCAGTTGGCTTAGATTGTAGGTACAGGAGTTCTATTAACGTAATACTAGAGCAGAGCAAGGGACATATATCCACAGTATGACTGCTTGCAGAGGGAGAGTACAGGTAATAAGAGACTGGGAAGAAAAGGTAGAGAGAGGACACAAAAAGGACAGTGAACAAGAAAGAAAGAAAGAGGTATATAAACAGGTTAGGGCTGCTTGCGTCTTTGGGTTTTATTCTTTTCCACTTGCTAGTATCAGCGTAAGCGACTAGCACATTTCTTGAGAATCTATAATTACACTGTTTCATGGTGAAACCCTACCCCAGGTTTTACAATAGTAAAATCTGTGTTAAGTCTTAGATTTCATGTAAGCAGGTGCAGAATTATGGAATTGTGGTAAGCACAGAATTAACTCAGTTTGTCTCGATGGGTAAGCTTCGTCTGCAGTCTTATCTATCTTACTGGCATTATTGCTGGATTAAAAATTAAATTTCATGATCATGTAAATGTTATAAGAGCTTGTGCTCTCAGGTTAGTGGGTGCAAATTTTATAACATTTTCCACGAGAAATCATGAGTTTCTGTGTACTTTGCACAATACCTCAATTTGCCCCATTCTGGACAATAATTCCCTTTTTTATATTTACAATCAAGCAGACATTAGGTCTTTAGAAATGGTTCAAAGGAAACTTAGATCAAACTCCTGTTTCTATACCTCTTTCACATTAAACTTTCTAGAAGTTAATGCCCCTGTGGGGTCCCTCCTTTAATGCTACTGGTAACATACGAGTGCTGTATTAAAGTGCTGTATGTTACACTGTTATTGTGCATTACTGATGCTTATATTCTGTGCTCTGTTGTCTTTTTCACAAGTGTAATGATGCTCACATTCTGATATCAGTCAGTGATGTTTATACTCCTCTGCTTGTAACATTGTCTATATTCTGATGTCTCTCTTATTCAATATAATTGCCTAATCAGACAAAGTTGAAGCTGAAAATGTCCTCAGATCAGTTCACTTACCCAGTTAACAAAATAGATAAATAAATATTTGCACATTAATTATAATTAAATATATATAGTGGTACATATTGATTAACAAAAGGTAAGTTAAGTCTGGCATTTACCATCTACATGAACCTTATTTTACATTCTCATTTTTTTAGGACAGTCAGTATTAATTTCACTACTCTGATGAGCAGAACATTAAAGTCAAAGACGCATATACAATTCAGGCAGGCCCAAGGTTATGCAATCAACTTCCACATGTTATTAGACACTCAGAAAACTTGTCTATAATTAAAACAAGAGTGGGATACTTGGGTTGGATCACAAAGATAAAAATGACAGTTTGAAGTAGTTTGTCTTTCCTGACATCCTTTCGGCCATCAAAGTTATGAACTTAAGACAAAGCCTGAGGGGTAGGAAGGCAGGTTGGGTGGCACAATCTGTCCACCACCCAAAATGGCAAGGCTGGTTAGTTAGTCACCACTGACATCTTTCTGGATAGATAGACTACCATCTTATGAGAGATCTCTGTCTGGAACAAAGCATAATGCTCATCCAGATCAAGTCTGTCAGTCTAAATTTCAGCATAACTTCAATGATGCTCTAACCTCCACTATTTATATAACCACAAACATAGCTGTACATTGAACTACAGTGTATGCTCCTTCACTGTAGCAGGCTGCATATGACTTGGGGAGAACTTATCAACAGCTAAGGCTAGGGAGCTAGTATAATCACCTACACAGGCACTGACTGCCCATGCCATCTGCAGGGAGAAAATGAAGGAGTGTAGAAGAAAACATTTCAAGAGTAATATCAGAGTTCAAGATGGCAGGGGGAGGAGTGAAATGCATTCACTCTAGGCCAAAATGGACAAGGCGATGGTCAGACAATGAAGACTGGCTGCACTACCTAATCAGAGGTTTCCAGAGCCAGGAGGAAGATCATGTGTACTGCATGTCCTAATTTATGCCTTGTGGACAAATGTAACTGGGGGTATAGGGAGGAGCCCCCTGCTCCATCTTACTAATTTCTGCTAATACTAACCGTGACCCTGCTCCTAATCCCAACCTACACCCAACCTTAGAAAAGCCCTTCAAGTAACACTAAGCTACACACAATATTTCAAACACAGAACACATACAAAACCTACATGCACACACATAAAACACAACTATCAGCTAACTCAACCCCTACCCTAACCCTAAAAGTCACAAATGCCCAAAATTCTCATATACTACCCCCTTACCTAACCATATATATGGGTATACAGATGATTGAAATCCCACTTACCCAACTTTCTTAACACTGAGGCGACTTCACTGACAGCGCATTCAAATGAACACTCATTTCACCAATAAGGAACTCTGGGTAAGTAACCATTTGGCCACCATGATGAACTTTGCCCCTTTTCTCCACTGTAATGCTATTTCAGAGTTGGTATATTTAGTTGGGGGGTGTTGGGGGCTGGCCATACATGGGTGGGTTTGATTTGGTTAATTTTTATTTTACATTGTGGTGCAGACAAGTGGTTACTTACCTGGAGTTTTTAGTCAGCGATCCGAGTGTTCGTTTAAATGTGGTTTCAGCAGTGTCGTCTCAGTGTTAAGAAAGTCAGGTAAGTGTGATTTCAACAATTAGAAGTAGACCCATATATATATATATATATGGATCTAGGACGTTTGCTCGACTGAGCAAATGACTGAAATCCAAACGGCTGGGCATACTTACGCGAAAGTGCTTTTCACCAAAGAAGCACTTTTGCGTAAGAATGACTGTTGCCGAGGCTGTACTATGGTGTGGGTAAGGGAAATTTCCCTTTTCTCCACTGTAGTGCGATCTTGAAGGGAGAATATTAAAGTAGGGGGGTGTGGGGGGCACAAATGTAAATGTAGTGTTTTTTTTTTTTTTTTGTCACACACTTTAATGAAAGCATTTTTTCGATAAAAGTGCTTTCGTTAAAGTGTGTTCAGGTTTTATGGATTCGGACGTTTGCTCAGTCGAGCAAATGTCCTAGATCCATATATATATATATATATATATATATATATATACATATCTGTATATATATATATATATATATATATATACATATATATATATATATATATACATATATATATAGACACATGTTCACTCATGCCCGTGACACACACACACACACACACACACACACACACACACACACACACACACACACACACATTATTTATATATTAGTTTAATGATATTCTTTTACATACAGAGTGACAGGTGAGAAAAATAATTTGTTCTTCTATTAGCATATAAGGGAAAAAAATGCTAGTCCTACATTATCAGAGTACAGGTGCAGTAAGGAGAGAAAAAAAAGTTAATAATATGAGACATTTAGTGCACATGTGGTAGTGGTAGAGAACAGAAGAAGGTGATCCAACAGGAAAGAAGTGTTGAACTGATAAGTAGCAAGAGAGCTGGAAATGCTGGAAAAAGAGTAAGAAGGTAGACAGGAATTGTATGAATAAATAGAAAGTAAATAAAAGAAAATACCCAAATCAGCCAAAGGTCACCCAGTAAGATAAAAACGAGTATAAAGGAATAAACGGACCAGGCGTCCACCAAAGCTGCTAGCATAAAAGTCTTTTATTAATAACACAAAGGATAAGTGCTTTCATATGAGGTCGTGCTTCATCAGATCCATCAACACAAAACTTCTAAAATCATTTAAATAATAAAACACATGAAACAAACAACCAATCAAAACCTTTCATTAATTACTGATGTAATCTCCGTTTTTTTTTTTTAAATATGGGCTTTAAAGGTACAGCAGCATTAATGTCCAGCGGTTTATCTGCCTGTAGTCTGTTCCTTGCAAAATTTCTGGCTTTTTGGTAAATTTGTCGACTACAGTCACTAGCTGACAAATATGTGAGGTTCAGGCTTCATACCCACCACACAATGCTTGCTAACACAGTCCAGTTATACCAGCAACTTTCTAACTATATATGACCACCAAGGCAGAGAGAGAGAGAGAGACACACAGACACACACACACACACACACACACACACACACACACACACACACACACACACACACACACACACACACACACACACACACACACACACACACTCACACCCACACCTCACACACTTAATTTTAGGCCCTTGTCATTGATTCCTGAGCTAAGAAGTTGGGTGGGCATGGAGGTATACTTCTAAGTCATTATTTATGATTTTTTCTTTAACTTGACTGCAAACAAACTTCTGAGTGCATGCAGTCATGCACGTACATGTGTACATGTATGTTTGTGTGTTTGAGTATAAATATCTAGTTCTCATATCCCGGAGTAAATATGGCGCAAAGGAAAAAACTGGTTATAGTAAACAGGAGAATCATCACATGAGCCATGTTCTTTGGATAGGATATTTGGTTTCCTTGTTTCGTTGACTGCTGCCAATGTTTATTACTTGGCTGTCAATAAAAAGAACTTTATGAGGTCTGTAAGTTTAAAGTTAATATTTTTTCTATGAATGCATTTTTAATTTAGCTTTTTTTTTTTTTGTGCTAGCACAAGGGTGTGAAATGCACTGTGCTGGGCTACAGCAGTTTGTTGGTACTTAGTGCAGAAGAGTAAGGCTTACGCCATAGTAAGATACCTACATCAAGAGTAAGTCTTTTGGAATTGGGCTCTGTCAGTTAACAGTGTGACTTTGACCACTTCACTTCAACAGAAAGTGCTTCTGGGCTGCCCCCGCAAAGGGACACTTGTGTTCTGTGGGATGCCCCGAGCTGTTAGTAAATGTATTACACATTTATCTTTCGAATTTCTACAACATCCATATGTCAGCTACTTGACTACAAATCCCAGCATGTCTCTTGCACTTTATTGAATTGTCAAGTGTATTTTTAATAAATGTGAGTTTCAACAAGAAGAGCAGTTTATTGTTGCTCATGCTAAGTCTGTTTTGTTTAGTAAATGGGTGTCAGTGTTCTGCTGTAAAAAATTAAATCCAAATCTCTGTGCTCACTGTAAAGGGAAAATGGATAACAGTATGCACAGTAACATGTTTGAACAGTATTTTGTGGTACCTGTGGAGAAACAGTCAGGTAATGGGATACTAGTATGGCTGCTTGGCAGGGGCAGTTCATTACTTTGCCTAGGGCCCCATTTGATCAATATCTCTCTCACTGGTTTATCAAGGTAACAGTAAAAATTGAAGTCTTACGGAATGTGATAGTTATGAACAGGTATTATTTTCATAGTTTAGACAAATACTGTACAACATATGCTAATATTTAGTATAGCTCTTGAGTGTTATGCGAAAATACTGGAATGTGCTGATATGAAATTCAGTGTCAAATCTTTAAAAGGTGAAACAACAATATTTATTGTAAAAGAGGTGTTAATAGTAAAGATAGAATAAGTAAAACAGCAGAAATGAAAAAAAAAATACAATTAGGGTGAACATATGAGTGTAACAGCACAATATGCAAATTATTTTATGAAAGGCAAGGATTTATTCATAAACTATAGAATTAGTATTACTTATGGGACTAGGAAAATGCAAAACCTTACATGTAGGAAGAACTAAATATAAGTTTTGTGAATGTGCAAATGAACAAGAAAGGGTTTGCTTGTGTCTTTCGGATTTTCCCGGTTAGGGGTCGCCACAGCGGAACTCCGGTCTGCTAATGATTGGCAGTAGAGTTTTACGTGCTGGCTTGCCGGACCTAACGCACAACCTTCAACGAAGGAAAGCCCATTCACACATGTCGCCACACAGAAGACGCTCTAATCGAACGGGCAACGTCTAACTGTGAGGCGACAATGCTACAGGCAGCACCACCACCGCAGTAGCATGAATAAGAAAGGGTAATAACAAAATAAAGAAAAAAAAAAGTAGTAGGGATTCTGAAATGGCTACCACCATTAATAAGTCCTAACATGGTTGAAAAACACCTTTTTGATTCAGAGACAGGGCCACTGCAGTGATTCTACACATTCAGTGGGACCACTGCAGGGGCTAGTCTCCACAGCCATGTTAAATGATAAAGAGGAATTCCAAGGGTGCAGCTTAAGCTACTTAGCCATGTGCTCTACCTAGGAAATGTTTGTTGGAAGGAATTTACGTAAATTAGCATGGCCAGTTGTGTTAATTAATACAGACAAAATGCAATGTTCCCTCACTACTTCAAACAGAACAGATCATGTCACCGGTAAGTTTAGCAGAAATGTAGTATTGGAGGTTTGTGTGTGTGTGTGTGTGTGTGTGTGTGTGTGTGTGTGTGTGTGTGTGTGTGTGTGTGTGTGTGTGTGTGAGACAGTGCATATTATCTGAATGGGAATGTATGCATTGGAGGGGGCTGTCATATTTTTTAATACATCTATACTCAAGACTTCTGGACAAAGTCTGGGGGAATGCTAACTTTCATCAGACACGCTTTAGTTAATAGAACAACAGGTTTTGAATCAAAAAGCATTTTTTGAACAATAAGAATTACAAGACTGTAATGTCTGGCATTTTTAACTGACTGTAACCCTTCATGATTTACAAGGAACAGAGGAAAACTAACAGGCAACATTAGGAATTTAAAATCAGGGACAGATGTGATGTGTGTGTGTGTGTGTGTGTGTGTGTGTGTGTGTGTGTGTGTGTGTGTGTGTGTGTGTGTGTGTGTGTGTGTGTGTGTGTGCGTGTATGAATGAATAAATGCATCAGTGAGTGTGACTGAATGGTGGGGGTTATGTGTGTGTGTGTGTGTGTGTGTGTGTGTGTGTGTGTGTGTGTGTGTGTGTGTGTATATACACATGTGTATATACATTTAAATGTGTGCATGTATGTGGGAGAATGAAGGAGGAGGTACCTCTGCCAGTGTGACCCATGGGCCACCAGTGATAATTATGGAAGAAAAGTGCTGCTTATTATTAGCAGTAACACCAGATGATTCAGAGACGTGTAAATCAGACAATAATAAGTTCTTTCCTCATAGTGGCTAATCAGGTATCTGAATCACATTTCCTGAGTTTGCATAAACTGCACTTTTTGGCTACAGTGGTTTACGAGAGCACATGGAAATATTGCTGATTGCCAGACAATGTGTGGAAAAGGTATTATGTTATGAAGAATTCAGAAGGCTTACATAATCTTAAATATCACACTTTGGAGTTTCTTTATAAAAACAAACTGAGATGACTGTGATAATTTACTTGATTAAAAAAAGCTGAATTGTAAAACAGACTGCAGCAGACAAGTACATTAACAGCGGCTTTGTTTGTTATACAGCCTGGGATTCTGATGTGATGGTGATTATTGGGTTTAAATAAAAGTTTATAGCTAACCTGACTCTATCGCACTGGAATAAAATATCTGATGATACTTCCAAGTTAATATCATTTTTAAGATTTTTCTAAGTTTTTAACAGCCGGTGCCAGGATGATCGCCTGTGATATGTTGGTCTTTTACAACTACAACCTTATTCTTAAGTACACAAGTCTTCCAGTGGTTGCATCATCCCAAAATATTTAATCTAACCTTGCAACAATGTGAATTAGGGCTCCTGGTAACATTTCTGCATACTGTACTGTTGTAAAAATGGAGAGATCCAGCATCCTGTCACATTAGTTATAGAGATCATCAAATACAGCCTCCAGCCAAGTTCTCAACTCTACTAATACTTCCTTAAGATCAAGAATACATTTATTCTGACTAGCCTCAGGTAATATATGCATGCATAAATTTATATTTTGCTATTTATTGCCTCCTTATGTATGTTACTCTTCTGTTTAAAATTGCTAACTCTTTTACATTGGCAACGTATATAGTTCATTTTGTAGGAAATATGTACCTGCCTTTTCTTTCATTTTGTAAAACTGAATGCAAACAGTGTGAATATAAATGGTACTGGTCACTGAGGCCACCCTGGTATGAAAATGCCATAAATATGTCAACAGATATTTGAGGGACTCAAACTTGCTGCATCTCCTTACCCTCCACTGTGATTAGCCTTAAGGATAATTGGCGCATGGGTCCAAAAATCAACTTTTTGTCCCGAGGAAAATATATCATGAATTAACCAGTCTTCTGAGAGGCAGAAACCGTTAGCAATATGATCACGTAACAGTATGTGCATGACAGACCCTAAGTAGCAGAAGAGCAGGCCATCTGAATGTAATATGCACAGGCCTGCCTACTCTTGCCATGGATTCCTCAGACAAATAGGAAGAATATCAGTGGCTAAGAAATGGAATCTCCAGAAACCCCCTGCTAGGAAAGTTTGTGTTTGAAAAACAGGCTGGCCTGTTTGACAAAATGCAGTCTGCCAGGCAGGAAGTCTTGAAAGCAGGCAAGGAAAATAAAACATAAGAAATTCCCTTAAAGTCTGAAAATAGTTGGCCAAGGCAAATTTATTTATTTGACATTTGTTGACCGGGAAAACTCCAGCTGGGTAGAAACCCATTTTCAGAGGAGGCCTGGGGAGAAAACCTCCAAATATATAAAACATTAGATAAGTACACAGAGAAATAGAAGCTAGCAATTACAATTAAGTTTCAGCATCAATTAGCTGGGTAGTAGTATAATATAAAACAAGAGTTAGCAAATACAATTACGTTTCAGCATCAATAAGATAAAACAAGAGTAGTCGGACTGTACATTAGCAACTGACAAGTTTACTTGCAAATCAGCTTATAGCTACAGATACTTAGGTGAAAGGATGGTATAGAAGAGGCAGAATAGATTAGGTAAACTATTTTAGAAAAATATATTAAGTAATGGATAAGTAGGTTAGTAATGAGAAATGAGGATACAGAGAAGAAGATGAATAGTTTTGAATAGGAGTAATAATGGGGTTAAAGTAAGTGGGAAGGAGACAATAAACAGAATAGTAACAAAAGACAGCAGGGCAATATAGACGGTAGAAGTGAGGAAAATAGCAGGATGGGTCGTATCTAAAAGGATAGGGAAGGAGAAAGGAAGAAATTGTTATTGGGAGACTAGGCAGGGTTGTGAAGTGGATTATGGAGATGCTAGGCGGGCTTAAGGCAGGAACAGAGCCAGGTGTTAAGGAGTCTTTCTTCTAGTAGTTTTTTGAAATTTTGACAGTTTGGAATGGATATGATGTCTAAGGGGATTCTGTTCCAGGTAAGGCCACTATACAATTGTATAGCTGTGGTCTACAGATCTTTTAGGTTTATAGATATTCAAGAGTAGTTGGTCAGAGCTCTGGGGAGAGTAGTTGGGGTTATAATAGGTGATGATAGATGAGATGGTTGGGCAGTAAGTTTATTTATTATGAAACGTGTAAGGGCTAGTTGAGAGAGGAGGACATAGTGAGGTAGTTCAAGCCAGTTTAAGGTTTTTAGAGATAGGCAGTGGTGTCAGTAGAAGGTCTGATTAGCAGCAAACCTGGCAATTTTGTTATAGCAGAGTTTCATTTTGGTTTTTAGGATGGATTGTATGTTGGTTAGAATGGGAGAGGCATAGAGTAGGGTGGGAAGTAGATAAGCATTAGCAACAGAGAGTGTGGAGTCGTTAGTTAGAAGTATTTTAGATCTATAGCACAAGCCAAGTTTCTGGTGAGCTTTTTAATACAGTTTTAGATATGGAGAGCATACTTAAGTTGATCAAAGATAACACCAAGCAGTTTGGTGTGTGACACTACCTTTATCTTGGTATTATATTATCAAGAGATGTGATAGTAAAGGTTGGTTTATAGTGGGATTTAGTTTTTGGGAGAAATAGCAGTAGTTTAGTTTTTTTTTGGGGGGGGGTTGAAATTTTTGTCTTTAAGCCAGCTTTCAATAGAGTTAAAGGATTGTTGGGTGATGAACTGGAGGTGTGGCAGACTGTCAAAAGGGATGATAGTGGAGTCATCTGCGTACTGTACAAATGTGGAGTGAAGGCAGGATGAATGGAGATTGTTTATAAAAATGCTAAGGAGAATAGGTCCCAGGATGGAGCCTTGAGGTACCCCAGTGTTAACTGTGAAGAACTGGGAATAGGAAGAAAGCCACTTAACTGATTGCTGTCAATTGGAAAGGTAGCTGGAAAAACAGTTGAGAGTAGGGTTACAGAAACTGAGAGCAGACATACTGGAAAGAAGTTTACGGTGGGAAACTGTGTCAAAGGCTTTGGAGAGGTTAAGAAATAGGGAGGATACCAAGTTATTGCTTTCTCTGGCTTTTATGATGGTGTCAGTCAGTGACAGTAAGAAAGTAGTTGTGCTGTGGTATGAGTGAAATCCATGTTGGGTTGGGAGAGTAGATTTCATGTAGGAGATAATCTAGAAGTTGTTTGTGTAAGCATTTTTTTAGTATTGTTGAGAGAGGGGAGAGTATAGCTATGGGCCTATAGTTTGTGAGTTCAGTAGAGTTTCCATCTTTATGAAGAGTAATAACATAGAACTGTTTCCAGATGGAAGGGACTATAGATTCTTGGACTGACCTGTTGATCAATATGGAGATTGGATAAACTGTTGACTTCGTTTTAGGAATTCAGTTGGTAGATTGTCTGCTGAGGGGGAACAGGGCTTAAGCTTAGACTGCAAAGATTTGATAAATGAGGTAGGGGCAGGCTTTAGAGAAAAAGTAGCATTTTTGTGGTGAGGTGAGAGAGGTGGAGCTTGATTTGACTTGTGCTGGTTTTGAGTTAGGGTCAATATGGAGTCGATGAAGTAGGATTTGAACTTTGTAATGGTTACAAATGGAGAGTCGTTAGGGCAAGGGTTTGGTATGCTAGGAGAACCAGGGCGAATAATCTTGTTAATGGTCGCCCAGAATGTTTTGGGATTGTTTTTTGGTTAATTTGTGGCTCAAGATAATTGTTTTTTTTTTGTCATTGTTGACTTGTTTTTTTGTTAACTTCTGAAGTTGTTTGTAGGTTTGTAGCTGGCTGGGAGATTAAGATTTTAACCAATTTTTCCATGCAGCATCCATTTTGTGCATTCTCAGGTGGAAAGGGATAGCCAAGGTGCATGGAGAAATTTCATTCTTTTTTTCTGCGGGAAGCTAGACTACTAAGAATATCTAGAAATATGGAACTGAAGTTTAGAACAGCATCATCTAGTGGTAGGCTAAAGAGGAAGGACCTGTTTATAGGGGAGAGTTAGCTGCTAAATACATTAGGATTAAAGCTGGTAAGACTGAGGCATTCTTTATATTTGTGTTGTCTAGCTTGATGGAGGGAAAACCTTTGAACATAAGCCGGGAGGTGGTCACTGATAGAATCAGAGAGTGTTTTGGGGTTTTGGTACAGACTGAGAATGGATACTAGGATCCAATCTAGGATGCTGCCTGTGTTTATGGATTTGTTGTAATGGGTATAGGAGGTAATCAGGTGAGTGTAGCCATGAAGGTTAATACTTGAGGAAGGGAAGTCAGTGTTTAAGGTATGCCAGTTGATGCTGATATCACCAAGAATTATAATTTCATTAGAAATAGAGTTAGTGGTCCAGGAGAGAAAATTTTCTAGAATGGGAATGTTATTCCTTGGAGAGATATATATACCTATGATGCATAGCTTTTTATGACTGTTAAGTTTGAAGCTCCAATTATAATTTCAGCAGGATGAAACTTAGAGGGGCTTATAGACAGTGAAGAGAAGGTAAGATAGTTTGAATATAGTATTGTTACACCACCAGCTTTTTTGTGAAATTTGTCAGAGCAGATAATATTACAGCCAGGTGGAAGTATTTCACAGTCAGTAATATGTGGTTTAAGCCATGTTTCTGTAAGAATTACTATGTCAGGAGAGTAGAGAGTAACTGAGAGGGAAATTCACAAATTTTGTTAAGTAAACTGTGTAAGTTAATAGAGATCATAGTTTGGTACTTAGCAGATGGTACAGTATGAGTGGATGTAGAGAGAATGGGGTTAGAATCATGTTTGGTGGAGACATTAGGGCCAGGGTTAGGATGAATGAATCCACACAAGGAGATTTTTTTAAAGCTATTTTCTGTGATACAGTTTATTCACTTTCAGGAACAGGTTGGCGCAGTGGTGCAGCGATTACGCTGTTGCCTCATGGCAAGAGGTTCTCCTGTTCGATTCTTGGCTGAAGTGCCTTCTGTGCAGAGTCTGCATGTCCTCCCTGCGTTCGTACAGAAAGTTAAAGTTTGAATTATGGATCACATGGGAGATATTAGAATATGTAATTTGAGTAGCCCTGTAGCAGAACACTTCTCAGCAGCACACAGAGAGTCTGTAGAAAGTTTATTTTTTGTGTTCTAGCCCGTCCTCATTTGCCTAGGGGAGGTAACTTTAGGAAAGAGGTAAGTAAATTGGAATGTAAAATGACATTAAATTATAGAACATTATACCCTAGGGGTATGAATTTAGATGCTAATCTGACATTGTAGGCTAAGCATGTATTTATTTATTATTTATTTATTACAATATTGCATTTTGAATGATTTTTTTGGTGTTTTAAAAAATAGGGGTTTATATCTTTAATATGTTTCATTGGGTAATTGTTGGATTAATTTAATGGGCACTGGATTTGTCTAAATATAACCTTTTTGCATTATTAGATTATTCACAGAAGGCGAATGGCCAAGGTACCAGAATAAAGGAAAATTGAATGGTCTAAGCAGTGGAGCTGTTTCTTGCTTTTTGTTCTGTGGCTCTTACTCAGATGACCCAGCTGATGCTGCCTCACCCGTCTTCAGGGAAGTGATTTGTGGTTGCAGTTGTCTACTCTCTACCATTCAAGTGAAGACATCCATAACAATGAATTATCCAGAACTATGAATGAGGGGTTCTCAATCCCAAGCTAGTGAAAGCAGCCATGATCACAGGTAGGTGGAAGCACATGTACACATCAAAGGAGGGCATAGGATACCCTGCCAAGATACAAATGCTCACATCAGCCATCAGGGTCAGGGTTGGGGGTTAAGGCCTCATTAGGAATACCTTCATTACCAGGATGCCAACTAGGGTACAAACAACCTCAGTGGCTGTTTGTATGATGGATTTTTTTGGTATACCCAGTGCAGGGAAACAAATGGGTTCAGGACTGATATGGGGAGGCTTTATGATCAACTGGCATGATGGGAAAAAATAATACAGAAAAAAATATTCATGCACTGTGTATGTGACCTGTTTCAGGAATATGTTCAGGCCACTTGAGAGGGTCTGTTAAAAAAGGCAAACAGTACCTAATTAGTGGCTCTCTTTTTCATGGAAAAGACTGGGGTCTCTGCAGCACCATGAGGTCTCCTTCACAGGCTGGGTTTTATTAGGCTGATACAAACCTAGAGGGACTACAGATGCTGGGAGCAGGTGAGGTCATGAAATGCAGTATGCACAGTGATAACACTGATACAAACACCAGCAACATGGAGGGGGGGGGGGGTTACTTTAGGCAGAAACTGAATGATGTTACCTCTTCCACATGAGCTCTGTTCAAGTCTTGAGTGTCACCTCCATCACAGGGCATAGAGTAGCAGTCAACAGTTAATCCAATCAGTGGCTGCTATCCAGAGTACAAACTATGATACCAGATGGCCATTGTGTTATGATGTTGAAAAGCATACAAAAATTTAAAAGAAATTGTAATACAAAATAATACAGCTTCCACATCTCCATAATCACAAAAGCATAACAGAAATAGACTGTTCAATTTGAGTAACATAATTCCCTATTAGGAGTTAAGAAAGAACACTGTGTCTGATAAAATTTTAAAGCTTTGTAGCTTACAGCACGGACTAATTATGCAATAGAATTACTGGAGGTCAGTTGTTCACAATCGCAGTACAACAAAGGTCAAAGAGATACACATGTCAATGTAATTACTTACAGCACAGGTAAATTAGTAAGGAAACCAATTAATTTAATGCACAAGGTGATGTAACTCACTCACTCTATGATGCCAATAGGTAGATCAAGAGGGCATTTAGAAAGGTATAAACAAGATCTGAGTGAACAGGAAGCCTGGAATTTTAAGTATGCCAACTAAGCCTACTAGGTTACAGCAAGATGAAAATCTGAATGAACCTATATTTGATTACATGGGCTGACACTTTACCACCTCCAGACCAGAATGGAATGACAGCATAAAAGCATTCATTTCCCCACCCTTGATGTTGTCTACCAATGAACTTAGTTTCTGTACTTTGTTCAAATGTCAGTATATTCGCACCTTCGGCAGCTGATATGCCTGAATTGGTGATGTTCATCCGAAGAAAAAGTTAAGATTTTGGAACTTACATTCTTTAGACATGCCAACTTCAAAACATTTCTGTAGTCTGCAGTACTGACAACGATTTCTGGTAACCTTATTAATAACACAGTTCTTTTCTCTGTGACAAGTGTAGACCATGTTCTTCTGAATACTCCTGCGGAAAAAGCCCTGAAACAAACAGAAAGAAATAAAAAACACAACTCAGCTGGAGCTCTGCATTAACCAGAATATCAGTGACAATGATGGAAGTGGTTTTGTCTTAATGCTAATGAATGGCTATAATATAAATGTTTTGTTGTGTCAACCTTAAATCCCTAATGAAAAATTTAAGTTGCGGTGTCTTTTTTTTTCCAGCCTTACTGGGATTCTGCAATCCAAGCTACACAGCAGCTAAGCATCCAATTAAGGAAATATGATCACTAGGAAGAACATTACAGAAGTGGGACATTGGGTCAACTTGTGATTAAGAGTCTCAAATATTAAGGGTCAAATTAAGTTCAAGTTTTTTTCTCTTAAAAGGAAAAAGCATAGAGGGACTTCAGTTTTTTTTTTTACAGCATATAAGACACTACAGTGGGATCTTCAGCTATTTAAGGGACTGTGATGATGTTCACAGATGACATGTAGTAACTAGAGGCAAACCATAACTACCCAGAAATACGCTAACAAGGGAGGTGGACTTATACAGTCATACCGTCTGCCTCTTCAAATTACCCGTCAAGATGTTGTAATGTCCACTCTGCCCAGGAACATAAATCCTCCTATCTATCCGGCCAAGCATTTTATTCCCAATTTTGTTTGTGCAGACGACCACCAGTATTTTCTCCCAGTTTCATCTGTAAAGGCAGCCACTGATTACTTCAGTCCTGCTCCTTAAGCTGATTAACTACAGCATATCTTTACCACCCTTTCCATACAGTATTTTACCTTCATGTTCCACTTTCACTTTTTGTTTTGATTTTCTGTTCAAGTGACTTTCTATTCCCATTACTTTTTTCCTCCTAGGTTGACAGCAATGTGGTAGATGTGGTCTCCAAATACGGAAACAAATAGTCCGGAATAACAGCTTTCTAATGTCAGCATCCTTTGCTAAGAATGAATTAGCTGCATCGAACCACACTACAGCCTCCCAGAGCACCTAAATTGACTGCACAGATTTAGAATGAATGCTAGTTCCAGGGGTCTGTAGTAGTCACAGCTGACTCCTACATGCCACCATGAACACCCATTCTTAGAGTCAGATGGTTGGAAATGTACTCCTCCCCAAATTTATGGTCCTGCTGATCACTGTGGACATTTAAAACAGGCAGTGTGTGTACAAGTTTCACGACTGCATGCTTGACTAGATAATGCAAATTCAGTGCACCTGTTAATTATAACAGACAAAGTTACTATAAAAAACAATGACAACAATTTCTGTACTACCAGTCTCACTCCTATTGTCTCAATTCAACATACCAAGATGGCTGAACCTAACAGTGGTATCACATTTATTATGAAATTTCTGACATAATGTAATGTCCAAAATTACACAGAATGTGAACAGCAGATAATTCAGCAGTTTATTGTTTAATGGATAACTTAAAAAAAGTTGATTAAAAAACTATAACAAGAAATTAAACAGCTAACAACAGCATTTTAGTCATACTAACATATAAAAATGGAAAAAGACACAATGCAGGAGCTCTGAAGCACAAGCCACACTGTTACATAGCATGTTAAAATAAGACATAAGAGATAAATTGATAATGAAGTATACCCTCTGCTAATATCATCCCAGGCAGTATAATATTATAAGAATTAATTGTGTTTAAATGCAAAATGATCCATATAGTGAGGAATTTGTTCCATGTGAACGCCAAGAAAATATGTTTGCATTATCCTGCTTCAACTCAACACATCTAAGTGGCAGAGACCATTAACATTATGCAATCCTGCACTGATAGCAAATTAAGGAAAAAGGGAAACAGTAAAAAGGAAAATGGTAGGTAGTTTTCTAACAAACACACACACACACACACACACACACACACACACACACACACACACACACACACACACATGCAGACATTCCTAGAATTCCATATGAAAGAAGTCTGTTTACAGCAGCTGTGATGTCATAACCCTGTTATATGCAACTCTGATGCCATACATTTAATACAGAGTGTATACAGTAAAACACTGACTTTAGTGTATGAATATATAGAATGAGTGCTTGTAGACCTGCAGCACTCATTTATTTTATCCTACTAACCTATCACTACCTATCAGTCTCAGACAGAAAGTAATTAGGCCAAACCAACAACTGTTGTGAATATTCCCACAATGCAGCACTCTACATTAACTTTAGTTCCAGTGACTGTCGGAAACTTTTACAATGCAATTAGGATTCTATTTTAAAAATAACCTGCAAACTCCCCCCCCCCCCACTGTTCATAACAAGGAATGACATTTTAATAGATTGCAGCCTATGTTTTGCAAAGATATCACAATAAGGTTCACGTAATTCTCAAATCAACACATTCTTAGAGATTTAAGCATTGTAAGATATGAGAGTACTCTCAGTGATAAATGTAACAAAATATTCATACTGTGATAAAATATTAACAGGAAATGCACCATTAGTTGTCAAAACATTTTAATAATTTTAGTAATTTAGCCTCTATACAAAGAAAAGATGGTTTACTGAAATGTCATATCTATATAAAGATAAAAAGTACATTATATTAATACAGTAATTGCTGTAAGTCTTGTTAGCACATATAACTATGGAACTCAAACAATATAACATTTTTATTCAATGATTAATTAGATACTGGTACAGAAATAACCTACTGGTATTATTTCTTGTTTATTCAAGTAACAGAGCATAGCTTATGAAAACTACTTTTCCAAACCCACAGCAGTACTTCAGCCATACTGAAATGTATTAACTGCAAAAAGAAAAAAAAAAAAGAATTGAATCAGGGAAGTACAGAAAAAGGCCACAAGTTCACTTGTCTTGAAGCCTTGTGATGTATCCTGTTCTAATAACTCCCTTCAAAGTGTCCTGCTGTGCTTAGATGTGAGGAGGTCTGCAATGAAATCATTCAGCACCAGCTGTTTTTGATTACATGGAGTAGGTCGAAATTAGCCACCCTCATCCTATTACATAATGAACCTTTCAGCAAACAAGCCATGCTTGTCTAGATCCCTTGTAGTTCGCTCCAGATATTAACTTATTAGCAATTATTTACTTAGTATACTGAATATGCCAGCCTCTAAGGTAATGATGTCCAGTGCTTCTGCAATCATTAAAGACCTATATATATTTTACCCCGTATCATTTTTGCCTATGATATGTGGAGCCAGTAACCTGATGAATTTGCTAAAATGCATATTTGTTCTGTGGTTGTAATAGAAGTATCTCTAAAGGACAACTATATAAAGCAGAAGAGTGCTGCACAGAGCACCATGTTATCCAAATTAGCAAAGCTAGAAACAGTCATCTGAGGGCAAAGAAAAGCTTTTCTTGAAGTCACTGGATAGACGGTGATGATGTGTTAGTAATGAAGATGAGGTTTTTAAACATACTACATACCTCTCAACTGTACAGATTTTTGCAGAATGTCCAGATTTTTGCTTCATATTTTTGGTTCATTTCTCATATGATTGTAATTTTCTAGCAAATCATTGGCAAATCACTCACGGGTTAAGTCAGAAAATAATGACAGACATTTGAGTTTCAGACTTCATACCCTTCGGAAAATCCATGCTAATGCAAAACCTGTTATTCTATCAACTTGCCGAGTTTGTAAGAGCAATATTTAAAATGTGTCCTTATTTTTGGACCTTTGTCCCCCATTATTTATGGCTTTGTCCAGATTTCTTTCTCTAAGAGGTAGACAGGTATGACTATAGCTGAAATTAAAAGCTTGTCTATCTGTGCATCTGAACTTGCCTTAAATACAGGTACTTACACAATAACAAAGACTGAGGCTATTTACTGCTACTGAGCATGTTTGCCAAGGACAGCAGATGTGTAACTTATAACACAAATGGAAGGATGAAGTCTTCAGAGCCGAGTACCGCTTTAAGGTTCTTTTATTAGCAGCAAAAGTTAAGCGCTTTCGTCCCTGAATACCAGGACTTCATCAGAACAAATAAAACAGGGAAAATAAGCCCTTTTTATATACCTTATAACAAACAATTTGACAATTAAAACAACCTATTAAGCTATTACATTTCTTAAAGGTGAAGATGCATCCTTTAAATATATACATTTTAAAATGTTGTTTTAAAAATCCTATACACACCCAAGGTCCAAAAGCTAATGAATAAATGAAATGTGAATCACCTCACACCAAAAGATACATGAAGAACTAATCTAACCAGATTGAAAAAAAACATAACACAACCACAAGAAACTAATCCAAATCAACAAATGCTTTGACACATAAAAAACATTCTATTGTACAATCTATTAAAATTAATCCATAAATACATAAAGTTTTTTCACTGTGTAAAATTAGTTTAAAAATGAAGTAAAACATTCCCCCTTTATTTTGAATCACTATAGGAAAATGTTTCTGTTTCTAGTATGTTAGTGTGCTACTTCCTACAGTGATTCAAAATAATGTTTTACACTTTAGTTCCACCATTTGAGTTGCCGTATGGACATCCAGATTGGATTTGAGATGAGTGGGAGGGCGAGTGCGAATCCCACAATGAGTCTGTTGTGGCATATGTCCTAAACCTCAGGACAAGGCTTAGGGTACTCATGGGCTTGGCCCAGGAGAACCTGGCAAAAGACAAACAGCAGAAAAAAAGTCTGGTATGACAGGAATGCTCGAGCTAGAGAGTATGCTGTGGGGCAGCAGGTAATGGCTCTCATTCCTGTCAGACACAACAAGCTACAGGCAGCTTGGGAGGGGGACCCTTCAACGTGGTAAGGAAGGTCAGTGATGGTAACTACATGGTAGAACGGCTAGGAAGTAGGCAGGGGCAAAAATTGTACCATGGTAACATGACGAAACCTTACCATGATGGGGAGTATTTGCAGTGGTTGGCAGAAGGAGTCTGAGCGGGATCTGGTGACTGATCTCCTTAGTGAAGCTTGGAATAACACCTTAGTGGAAGGGGTAACCATGTCCCAGCAGCAATCCCCTACCCAGGTTCAAGAAATCTGAGCAGTGTTACAGGAGCCTGGGGACATGTTCACTTGGAAACCAGGGTGCACCCACCTGGTGCAGCACCATGTGGATACAGGACCCCAAAGGCCTATTAAGCAGGCCCCTTATAGGGTGCCTGAGAGAGTCAAACAGTCTCTGAGGGAGGAGATACAGGAAATGTTGGCACTAGGAGTAATCTAGGAGTCCAGCAGTCCCTGGGCCTTCCCAGTGGTGCTGGTACCAAAGAAGGATGGCAGCGCCAGTTTCTGTGTGGACTACAGGAAATTAAATAGTCACACAGAGTCAGATGCTTACCCCATGCCTAGGATAGATGAAGCCTTAGAGCAGCTGGGTGGGACTAAGTATCTTACCACTACTGATCTTACCAAGGGTTACTGGCAGGTGCCCTTGATTCCCAGCGCTAGAGAGAGGTCAGCCAGCGTGACTCCTTTTGGGTTGTATGAGTTCACAAAAATGCCCTTTGGGACGAAAAATGCCCCAGTGACTTTTCAGAGGCTGGTAGAGCATATCCTAGCAGGAGCAGGAGATTTCACCCTTCTTACCTGGATGACATTGCCATCTACAGCCATTCCTGGCAGGAGTACCTTCGGCATGTCAGGGAGGTGCTGGGCAGACTACAGAGGACAGGGTTGATCATTAAGCCCAGCAAATGTCAGGTGTGTATGGCAGAGGTCTCCTACCTGGGACATGGAGTGGTAAGATCAGGCCAGAACCTGCCAACGTGGAAGCCATTCAGGCATGGCCTGCCCCTGTTAGCAAAGAACAGGTGAGGGCATTCTTAGACAGTAGAGTACTACAGAATGTTTGTTCCCAATTATAGTACCATAGCTGCTCCCCTCATAAACCTGCCAAGGAAAAACAAGCCAGATAAGGTAGTGTGGACCCCAACATGTGAGCAGGCATTCCAGAAGCTTAAAGGAGCTTTGGGAGGATCCCCTGTGTTAGCCAGTCCAAATTACAGCAAAGAATTTATTGTGCAGGTGGATGCTTCAAACAATGGGGTGGGGGCTGTACTCTGCCAGGTTTCCTCAGAGGGAGAAGAGCACCTAGGCATATATCTCAGCAGTAGGCTCCAGCCCAGGGAGGAATGCTATGCAGCTGTAGAAAAGGAATGCCTAGCCATAGTGTGGACACTGCAGAAACTTCAGCCTCATCTGTTTGAAAGGAAATTCACTGTAGTTACAGACCACAATCCCTTAACATGGCTACATCGAGCCATCTAGCAAAAAGTTTCTAAGGTGGAGCCTAGGGTTGTTATCAATGCCAACGCAGATGGGTTCTCAAGACAGGGTATGGGATAGTGTATTCCTAGATAGACTCACCCTCTCAAGCAGTGTTTCTCAAGGGTCACTTGAAAAACTAGCTTGAGTTTTCGGGGAGGGGGGGGGTCACAAACGGAAATATTGCCAGCCCAGCTCACTGGAATTTTGTAAATAATTATATGTCATTTGTGAATTTTAATATGATTTATATAGAAGTGTGACAGAAAGTGATACTGCCAGCACAGCAATCTGGATTTTTTTAAATAGTTATATGTCATTTGTGAATATCAGCAGGATGTAATTGCTTGTGTTACCACTATATTAGAACTGTATGTTATCTGCATATCAAGCTGCTGGTACAGAAGAGTGTGTGTAAACTACTGGGCTTAAGGATGTGTCCACAATGTACCCTACTGGGAAAGAACAGAAATGTATATAAAATATTGTACCTGTGTAAATGTATATGTTTTAACAGTGGGAACTAGAACATAGAGGGTTATCGTGCAAAACATCAAGAAATAGTTGAAATTAAATTGTTTTATAATTGTGCTATAAAAGTTAGTTTCAATGCAGCAAGGAGACTAGAACTAGGGAGCCTTCTGCATTATATTGTAAGTGTTGTATTGTTTTATGTCTTCTAGAAGCTGCAAACATCTGAAGGCTATGTATTATCACAGGGAGATGCTAGATGCTGCATCAGTGGGGGTTGTTTGTGAGCATGGGAACTGAAGTCAGGTGACAAAGTGTGTCATGCTGCAATTATCCCAGCAGCAATATGTGAGATATTAATTTAAGAACTCTCTGAGAGAGACAGACAGGGCATTTTGTATTTGTCTTTGACCTGACAACATCCACTCACCCTCTCTGCACTTGCCTTGCTGTAAGTAAGTTAACTAGGGTATAGTAATTTCTCTTAGATTCACTTAGGAACATAATACAAATTAGTTTACATGTTTTCTGTATTTATTTGAGACTGTCCTGCAATATTATTTTAAATATTTCTTGTGATCTTAACTCTGATTTCACTGTGAATACATATTTAGTGTTGTCTTGTTCTTTTATTATTTATTATTAAATATATTTAAAACTTTCAATTGTGGCTGGTCTGTTTAGAGATATTTAAGCTCTTAGTGAGTACTTGCATATCTGTTTGGTGACACTGTACAAGCCATTCTTAACAGCCTGACTCTTGGTCAAACTACCATTTGGATAAATAGTAACATTACACAATAAGATTGGACACCATTTGCTAAGGGTCTTAAAGTAGCTGATAAGTAGTAGCTGGTGGCAGTGGAAACTAACTTATAGTCTGGGCAGAAGGAGGCACAGATAGTAAAACTGTGCCAGCCTTTCCCAGGTGTGTGTGTGTGTGTGTGTGTGTGTGTGTCTGTGTGCGTCTTTGTGTGTATAAATCAAACATCAAAGTGTGTGTGTCAGCTACTTTTTGCAGGGACACAAAGCACTGGTTGGACCGAGAGGGTGCTGAAGGTCTTGGTTTGGCCACTCAGCTGAGATCTCAACCCTATAGCTGTGCCAGTGGGCATTCTTATTGGGGATCTGGAGAAAGATGGAGAAACCAGCCCCAGACTGACTGTGGTCTCTGTGTGCTCTTTATGGAAATTGCACTTTACTGTGTGTGTACTTATCATTCTCCCAGTGTGTATGTCTCGCCACTGTTGCTAGTGGTGAGGATTGAGGCTCCATGATTACTGGGCCAGTGCTGGGGGTGGTCACACCTATAACACCTTTTTTTGTGTACCTCCTTTTGAGAATCACATCTCCTTATGGCATACGGCACTAGGGTACTGTGTCATTTTTTTTGGGGGGGTTTGGGGCTGGATTCCTTAACTAAGGGGTAGTACATCCTGTGTTGTGTGAAGTCTAACTGTCACACTTCTACACGACAAGGATAAATGGGGTTCAACAATATTGCTAAGTAGATATAGCCCCCGCAGTGACTCAAATGTAATACTTGTATACTCACAGCAATTACTGTTTGGTTAGGCACTCCTTGTCAATCTCTTTGTCTCACAGTAGTCAGGTTCATAGCTTCACTGGTAAGTACTAGGCTAGCTGCTCTTGCAGGCCATTTTAAGCCTAGCCAGTTTCCCTTTTGTGCTCAAATTAACCTATCCCATTTGGTTACAGACTGGCCTTACCCATCCCATGTTAGGTAATTACCCCTAATGAAAATAATTTGGATCACCATAGATAATTTGAGAGGACCCATGCATGGGATAAAGCACTTAGAAGTTGCCTCTGTCAATCAGTAGTACAGGTAAGATATCCACTAGCACAGAAAATTAACAGCAGTTATTTATTTATTTATTCATTTGTTTCTTTATTTGTTTATTTGTCTTTGTTTACTGGGAAAGTACGACTGGGTAGTTCCCATTTTTAGAAGAGGCCGTGGGAGAAAAGCTCTAGCATAGTACATTTATAAGTGAATTTCAGACAGTTCTCAGAAAAAACAACAGTTAAATTTCTCATGAAACAGCAAACATAATTACACGACAGGTAAACACAGTAAATTATTTTCCTCAACAATTACAAGTCTAAACAGTTCTTTCACCTGTAAAATCTTGCAGAAGTAAATGGAATGATGTTCCAGAAGGGAACATTTTATTGTAAAAATTTAGTGTTCTTAAATTTCGGTAAAGAAAGGTTTGCAGGGTGTTCAAGACATGTAATGAAGTAAGTTATAAAGTTATGTAGGAAGGAAGATTTTAGTATTGCATAGAATTGTAGAAAGTTCAAGGGATAAAATGAAGTGCTTTATAAAATTACGTAAGTGGGGAGGGGAGATATTAGAAGTGTATAAGAGGATAGTGGTAATAGCATATGACAAAGAGCTGGAACAGAATTAGCTCTGTTGAGGCTGCCTCTTCCAAAGTGGTTATCTAGAAGATTTATAACTTAGTTATACAGGGGATACATGAGAGGGGTAGAGTAATGGATGGGGCAGTTAGAAAAAGCGAAAGATGAGAAGTGTTGTTTAGGGGGGTGAAAAGGGATGTATTAATTCAAGTGCAGGAGGGGGAGTTGTTAGGGGTGTAATG